>NW_021939882.1:8314291-8381717 GCF_001715985.3 Manacus vitellinus
TGCTCGGTGGTTTTGGGGAGGGCTGGCAGGGAAGGGGCGCTGCGCCGTGTCCTGCATCGTGGCCCAGCTCTGCGAGCGGCTCCGTGGCCTCACCGAGCTTGGCCATCGCGGAGGTCGCTGACTTCAGGGTGTGTCTCATCGCCCCTTCTTGCCGCCCTCTTCCCTGCAGTGTCCCCTTGCTTGCTCTGAGTAGCTCTTTCCCTGTATCAGTCACTTAGAGAAAGTAAGAGTAACAGCAAAGTCTGCTGTTCGAGACCCAGGTCATTTTCCAAGCCATGCTCTGTTCTAGCATGTTATAACTCCGTGCTTCAGGCGGTTATGGGGAGCCAGCACACAGGAGCTCCAGCACGCTGGAAGCTCAGCTCCTGGATCGCTGTTGAAATCAGAAGTTTCTAAATTTCCCGTTTAATGCTTTGTTAGCTGAAGTTCCCGGACGCAGCGACTCAAAAATCCGTGTCAGTGAGCTGGAAATCCCAACAATCTGAAATATGCAGTTTGTCATCGATAAATTTCATGCACTTCCCCATCTGACAGTGAGTGTTCACTTTGTTATGGGGCAGAGAGTATGATTTCTGCATTGGTTTTCCTCTCTTCCCCTTGCTCCAGGGATCAGTTCCTTGAAGGGGTTTCCATTTGTGGTGGGATTTCAGGACTTTGCCTTCACTGTGTTTACTTAGATGGTTTTTTTGTGAAGCATGGAAGTGAATGATTGTCCAGTTTTACAAGATTTCAAGGAGTGTTCTGCATTCCAGGAATAATCCTTGTGTGTACTGTACACAAATGCAACCTGCTGCCAGCTGGGGGGTTTGGAACTCATCTTGGGGTAATGTGATGTGGTCGAGAAGGACTAGTAACACAGTTGTTTCAAGGTGGTTTTTTTAACCTTCATAAAAGTCAGTAGAAGCTTAAATTAGGGATGCTTTCCTGGCATCTTAATTTTGTTGCAGAGAATGAAGACAAATGAGAAATCTAATAGGCCTTATAATAGAGGCTTATAAAAATTCCTGTGTGTCCTTGGTTAGTGATTCAAGAATGACAGAAATGACTAACTGGGTGCCTCATTAGCCATGTATACTGAGCTGTCGCAGAACCATTACCTGCTCACCGCTGCTAAAGGACAATATTCAAAAGCACACTGATATCCTATCACATGACATATTTGTTGTGCACATAGAAGTACACCTGAATACACGTGGCCCTGACAAGCTTTGCATCTGAGTCATCTTCCAGTAGTGCTACTGAGAAAACAACCTGTATGGGACACTCCCCCTGAAAACCCTCAAAGTTTTGAAGAGTTTATTGGTCCACACTGGAACAACTGTGTGACACAACACTTACCCGTTATCTGGGGGATGATGTGCTTGTAGGAGTTGAAATCCTGCTCTGACATACAGGAAAGAAATTTCTCTTCCAAGTTATTTATCACTGGCTGTGAAAAACAGCTGATGGGAGGGATTTCTGATCAGCTCAAGTCATGAGGTGCCAGCTCCCTGCAGTAGTAAACCTGGATTTTCACACTGAGCATTGAACTTTATCAGTGCCTTTTAAATTTAAATTTAAATGTCAGTGGTACTGTACCTTTGTAACACCTGATGGGTTTATTCAGAGTGCAGCAATTGCCAGTGAAAGACAGAACACAGAAGGTTTTAAACCTTCCCTAAATCTTTCATTCTAGCTTAATTTAGTGGAAATAAACATGAGCAGGGATACCATCTAGCTTCAGGGCATGGGCTCGCTCCTTGTTTTTGTGGCAGCAGTTGGTGTCAGGTTTGTTGTCCTGCTGACTGAGATTGGTTTAATAGACTGTGAGGGAAGCAGACCTGACTGTGGGCACACAGGGAAGATCCACAGCAGGGAAGGGGAGGCAGGGGGTGAAAGGTGGGACCTCAGCTGGCCTTAGGCTGTGAAAGCAAGAGCTGGGCTGGTGGTTTTCCAGTTCTTGTTTAGTGCATGACACCAGTCCTGCAGAGGGCTGTAAGAGGGGCTATTACACTTTGCCAGTGGGAAGTCACTGGCACCTGGTGGCATCTCACTCTTCTGTAAAGCTGGCTGGAGTGATGCTCAGATGCCTGGAGTCTTGGTTGACTTTTCCAGACTTCAGGGCAGTCCTGAGAAACCTGTGGATGTTGGAGCATTTTGGGAAATCATCTAAGATTAAATAATCTGAAGAATTTTGTGATGGAACTGTTACTGTACCTGTGATATGGTGTAACAGAAAAGCATCAAGGTACCTTGCTTGCAGGAATTTCAGGTTAAAAAGCTGTGAGGCAGTTCTGCTGAACAGGTGGAGGAAAAAAATCCCCAAACCTACTGTTTTCCCTTGTGTGAAAGGAAGCTCACATAGCTGACTCTTTTTGCAGATTTGTTTGAAATTGGGTAATTTGGGAATTCAATACAGTGTTATGGGAGATCAAACCTTACTGAGCTGGGGGAAAAAAATTTGTCATTCCTAGTTCTAAAGCCAGGCATGACCTTTCAGGTATGCAGCAGTACATACCAACTGGTAAACCATGCCAGAGAGTTGTCCCAGTTGCTTTCTGAACACAGAGGGTGGGTCTGCTTGGGAAGCTGCTGTGCTGGTGGCCAAAGAGAAAATACCAGTGGTGGCTCAAAACTTTAGCACCAGCTGCTGCCTGTTCTTAAATATCAGCATGAGCAACACTTAAATATTTAACATTTAACAGAGTGAGATTTCTGCTTTCATCAGACACGAGCATTAGAGGTGGAAATTTGGGATCCAGTGGTGTGCTGTCCTTGGGCTCTTTACAACAGGTTTAGGGAACCTCAGCTCTCCCTCTGAGTGTCTTGGAAGAGGGTATTTTTTTTTGCTTCTCCTTGCCTTTCAAGCCAGAAATTTCAGGATTGCACTGGGGGTTTGGAGATGCCTGATAATGTGCCCCACTCTCAATTATTTGTGTTCTGGTACTCTTCCTACTCACCTACTCTTGCATGGTGGTGTAAGCAGTTTTTTCTAGGTTATTTTAGATGGAGCTGACTGAACTTCTCATTTTACCTCAATTGCTGGACTCCTGCTGAGAGTGAAAGCCAGTGAAACAGGAGCACTTCTAGCTTAAGTTTGGTGAAGCTACTAAACAGCAGCAGATGTTTTCAGTTTTGGAAGGCAGCAGTGCCTCAGTTGATGGCCCTTCATTTCTTGAGGGCTCTCGTTGCTGTAAAGGGTTGGAGGTGTTCATTAAATGAAAGCCCAGATTCTCTGCAATTGCTCCCTAAACTCCCTTCCTACTCCACATAGAGGTTTTCCCACTCTGAACCTCCAAAGTAGAGCTTTGGGGAAGAGATTTGCCAAGGTTGAGGGTAAATATCTACCAAGGTGTGTGATGTCATGTAGAAGACCTTGTGTATTTAAAATAGTCAGGGCCACCTATTTACTCAGGAAGATTCAAGTTTGCTGAGCCTGAGGATTTTAGTGGAGAAAAGCCAGGCATGTCATGTAGAGAGCACCATCATCTAACCATGCCCTTCTAGGCTTCATGTGAAATGCTGCAAAGTATTTTGTCTTTACATTCTTCTGATCTTTAAGCTTTTTATCCCCAGTCTGCTCTGCACACTTGGTCTCCAAACCTCCTGTACTAAAGATTTAGAAATGTGAGCATTGTGCTAAAATTTCACATGTAGCTGTCTACTCCTTGGATTATTTGCTTTACTGTAGCATAACTATAATCATTGGAATAAAGCTAAATATAGCTAACTTAAATGTGAGAGATCTCCAAAGTAAAAGGGCTGGAAGAAGGGAGGGCATTAAAAGGCAGCAGGGATAAAAGGAGCTGTGCTTTTCTATAGATGAAAATCAGTAGAATAAGGAGAAGAGAGAAAAATTTTCCAAGATGGAGCATTTCACTGGGGATTTCTTTCATCAGTGGCAGCAGCAGAGGTCATGCAGCTGAAGGCTCCTAGTTTGATGCCTGCTGCTGCCTTTCTTTACTGATAGCTAGCTAAGCACCCTGTCATGTATATGTGAATCTGCTGCTTTCTCATGTTTGAATTCCCCAAAATAGCTGATTACTTTATAAAGAGCAGGCAGCTCAGTGTGTGCCCATAGAAACTGCTGATGGCCGTTTTCCACGAGTGCAGAAGTGAGTGACAAAAATGCAGTCTTCAAAGTCATCTGAGTGCCATCTCTGGGAACAGGTGTCCTAATGTGTAGGACTTGTGCTGTTCTTACTTTCCACAGTAATTGGTTTATGTAAGTGCTAATATAAAGGGAGACAAGGACAGTGAGTAAGATTATTGTGACACTTGAAATTATTTTAATTGATTAATATCAAGTGTCTTCCAAGATGAGGTAACACAGGATGCACCTGTGACTGGAAAAAGTGAACTGGAGCTGAAATAGATCACACTGCTTCAGTTATGAAAAAAATCTGACTTTGTTTGGTTTGTTTATTGTTTTGTTATTGTTTATTGTTTTGTTTGGGTTGGTTTTTTTCCCTGGACTCCCCACACAAGCTTCAGTTATGAAAAAAATCTGACTTTGTTTTGTTTATTGTTTTGTTATTGTTTATTGTTTTGTTTGGGTTGTTTTTTTTTCCCTAGACTCCCCAGACAAGCCTGGTTTAGGGTGTCTTGATCACTCTGGACACTGCAGAAACTGCCTTCAGAATCTGTGCTCTCTTGTGTAAGCTCACTTCAAACTGGGGAAGGTGGCTGGAAACAACAGGTGTGATGCTTTTTAAGAAGGGCATCAGTGCTAAAGGTATGGTATGCACATATGTGCAATGACAGAGGATATTGGCACTGACTTTAGAAGTACTAAAAGCATTATTTTTATCTTCCCTTTGGAATATGAAAAAAAAAAGCGAAATGAGAAGCTTTGTTAAGCTCAGCAGCTTTTTAATGTATCTTGGGGAATTCTGAGTCTTAAAAGATCAGAACTACTTTTGAAGAAATCTCCATGAATCATATTGTTTAGAAATATGTAGGTTGAGCTTCATTTCTTTCTCTGGCAAGGTCATCTTGCTCACAAGATCAGTCCTTTAATTTTGCCTCAAAAACTGACAGCTTGTGAAGTTAGTGACACTGCCACTGACTGGAAACTTATTTGGCAACAGAATCAACTATTTCATCCCTATGTAGGTCATGTATTTTCATATCAAAGTAGTTATCTTGATCTCCATCCAGTGGAATGGCAGGAAATTGGCTAGTAAATTCCAGGAGATGTGGGTATGACAGGTGAGAGGTGGCTGCTGTGTCAGTCACCTGGGGCGGATGCTCAGTGCTGTTGCTGATGGGGCACCTTAAGCTGCTGCCACTGCCAGGATAAAATTCTGTATCAGTGCAGGTTTGGCTGAAAAATGTTGTTTTGCTGTCTGGGTTAGTTTTACAGAAACAGTTGATCCAGGCTGTGTGTGCTTGTGCAGAAGCTTGTGGCACAGCTGGGGTAGAGCCAGCAGACTGGGAGGTGTGGGAGTGGGGCTGGCTCTGGTGGCAACCTGGGAATGCTGCTGAGGGTGCACTTGTGAAACTGTCCCCAGGCACTTGACCTGGTCAGGCTCTCTGCCAGCCCAGCTGAGGAGGTGTTCCCAGGGCTGGAGGTGCTTAGGTTTGCCTCATGATTTCTGACCAACTTTTACGGGGAGAATGGATTTGCTGGAGCTCAGGTGAAACCAGCAGTGAGGCAGAGCACCTCCTAAAGGAATTCTTCACAGGGCATCTTAATAGCTAGCACAGTTATGGGAAGATGAGTTTGCAGCAAACTTCTCTGTGTCTGAATCTGATTTAAATTCCTCTAGCTCGTGCCAGAAAATTTGTCTGTCCAAAGACAGACAAAGACTTGTCCAAAGGACTTTAACCAAATAACTTGTACATAAAGAAGCAATATTTGCTGGATGGCTCGGGGTGGTCCTGTCACTGGCCCACCACTCCACCTTTTCAGATGGGCTCTAATCTCAGTTGCTGGAGAAATGTATTAGTAAATGATTGATTCCTACTCCATGCTCCTGAAGGTGCTCACTGCCAGGGCCAGCCTTGCACTCTGCTCAGCGTGCCAGGCACCGTCACCGCCCCACAACGCGTTCCTGAGCGTGTTACCGACACTGATCCCACTGCCTGCCAGGACAGAAGTGTTCTGGGCTCCACTTGACACTTGGTTCTGTCAAATATGGGAGAACTTCAAGCCTTTCTCAAAGAGAGACCCAGCAGCTGGCTTTGGAAAGCCTTGCTGGTCTCCCTATGCCAGGAGCTGGCTGCCTGGACCTGGTGGCCTTGAGTGCTGCACTAGCAGGGCAAGTGTTGGCTGAAATAATAAATCAATAAAGAGGGGTGGCAGCAGCTTGGCAGACTCAAGTGCAGGTATGTAGACTACTCTATACACATATATGAGAGCTATGCAGATTGACCACTTCCTTGGGGAGAAATACTTTTTATGCTGGCTGGGTGCCAGTCATGAGACCTGTTCAGTGAGGTTACGTGCTTTTCTTGTGGTAATGAAGACTTAGCTTAAACTGCTCAAATAAAACCCAGAGTTCTTGTTCACAGAGCCTGAGGTTACTGCTCCCCCCTCTCTTTTAAGCTACATGCATAGATAATCGGCTGAACAAACAGTGGGCAAAACTGCTCCCAGTAGAATAATAACTGCTTTTCACTACCACTCATTCAATGAAGTGACATCTGGAAGACTCTCCAGACAGTCACAGGAGGTTTGGTGTGTAACAGGAAGATGCAAAGAAGCCAAATCCTACAGCTGTCAGTGTTCACTGGTATTTTCATACTCTTGGATGGGTTCTCCTGGCTTGGTTTGTTCTCAGTTTATGCTGGTACTTACGGCTTCCACCCCAGCCACGATGTTCTGCAACATAAGTACCCAACACATTTAAAAACCAGATGAATTGCTTTCTGAGTCTCATAGAGGTGCTGTGGGGATTAATTAGTTCTGACAAAGTGCTTTCTGGCTGAGATGTCAAACTTATGTTTCAGGACTAATGGTATTGTTCAGTGAAACTGTTTAGTTCTCCTCAAATGCCTAATCACTATTTTAGAAGAACATACTCTTTGGAGAAAAGCTTTATTGATTTAAAGCACGCAATAAACAGTATTGATTTGCAAGAGGCAGTCATTCATATCTGCTCTATGCAGAGCTGAGATGTAAGGTGGCCACACAGCTATTTTGCACTAAAATGTAAGTGAAAATATTGCTTAAATGACCCTGCAGCAGCTTGCAAATTTCTCGTATGTGACTTTCAACTGCCTTAATAGCCTTGTACTCAGAACAGGAGCAGTGCCCTGCTGAGGAGAGGGCTCTCTGCTGTTTCATCCCTCACAGCCTTACCACAGGGAGGGTGGCCTGCAGAGGAACATCAGTGGGTAAAATAATCTTCTGGACCTTTAGAGCACCACAGGAATATGTAGGTAGTCCCAGAACTGCTCTGTAAAGCTGTACTGCAGATAGCTTAGTGGTTCATTTAGCTTGTGTCAGGCACAACTTGGGTGTCATGTGCCAGCTGAGCCTCTGCAGCTGGTAGAAGACATGCTGGTGGCCCAGCTGTGCAGGCTGTCCCCTTGCCCATGCTGTGTCCAGGCCATGGGGGGCACAAATCCTTTGAGACATCCTTTGAGGGGCTCAAGCAGGTTGGCACCACGGCTTGGCAGCAGCAATCTGTTACACCGCAGCACCTAACCCTGAGTGAACAGGAGGAGTCATCTGCTGGCATCTTTATCCTGGACACCTGAAGGTCTCCTAGTTGGACTGTTTGAAAGAGTGAGTATGTTTTTGAGCTGCTTATCCGAATTACCTCAATGGGGATTTGGGTGGGGATGACAATGGAAAGTATTTGACTGTCAGGTGTGATGCTGCTCTGCATATTATCCAGCCCATTTCCTGTGAGGTGTCTCGGGTTGGTGGCCTGCCTTGGGTGCTGCTGGTCAGTCAGCCTGGTTCAGAGAAGGTTGTGGTAACCCCTTTGGGAACTAATCACACTCCTTTGGTAGAGCTGGCTTGCTCTGCAGCTGCTGAAATGCAAGGGAGGAGGGGTGTGGGTGGGAGTGGGGAGGCAGCAGCACCCCAGGAACAACAGGGCACCCGTTGTCCTGGGCTGGCAGGGACTGCCAGGTGGGTGAGGGTGGGCTCCTCGTGTCCTGCATTGCAGTAGTGCAGGTGGATGTTCTGTGGTGCTCTGAAACTGCTCTCCCAGTGCTGCTTTCCTTGAGGGAGCCCTCCAGCCTGTCTGCTGCTGCTCCACAGGGCTCCTGTAGCTCAGTGGGGGTTTACAAGGGTTTCTGAGGCAGCTGTGTGCTGTGCTCCTGATGTCACTAATCCAGGAGGTGTGACAGATCTACTGCAGCAGTGCCCTGGGTAAGGTCCATGCCCAGTTGGTGATGCTGCTCTTGTCTCTAACAGCTCTTAGCTTGGTGCAGTGCTCTTTGGATGTGCTTCTGGTGTTCAGACCCAACCTTTGTTCCTCAGCATCTGGTGTGACTTTGGTTCAGTCTTCTGCTTGCTGCTTATGACTGTTCTTGTTTTGATGGCAAGAGAAGGGCTCAGCTGACCAGAGGCCTTCCTCCTTCCTTCTTAGGAAGCAGCTTCTGTGTTCTCTATAGGATTTTTCCAGATGCTTCCTATGACTAGTGGAGTGATGCTAATGATGCAGCTTTATTGACTGCTTTTGCTCTGAATGAATTCCTGTATAGAAGAGATGGAAACTTTTCTCAAGGGAGAACTTGGTATGAAAAAGAAATATTTTTTAAGAAAAAAATAGTAAGGTTTATCTAAATTAGGATGACCTGTATCTAGTGTTCCAGGTGAGCTTTTCATATTGAACTGTGTTTTTTAAAAAAATAAATATTCTTTATATGAATAATGTTTGGCATTGAAATTAAATCAGCACTTTGAACAGACTTTTTTGTTGGAACATGTATGTGGTGACAGGTATATTTGATGTGGTGTATGTTAATGCTGCAGAGAATGAGGAGGTTAAACTCTTCTGTTCAGGATATTATTCAACATTTCTCAACATCTGGTCTCTCTCCACTTCAGTTGTCAGTTAACCCACTTGTTTAGATTTTTCTGGAATTCCTTGAAGTCATCTCCACATCCAGCTAACCTAAATAGCTTGTCAGCCAGCAAGGCAGTAAGCCAGGCTTGCTGTTTGTATTGTCTTGTGTCACTAGTAAGGATTTCACACCACAATGTCTAATCATCAGAGATACACAAGTTATTGCCTTGATGGGACATTGACTGTTTAATTCTCATATGGACACACACATAGAAGGCTGTAAGCTGTTTAACAGTTCTCAAAAAGTAAGTTTTCCAGTATTCTAGACATAGACAGATTTGTCTGGCAAAGAGATCTCTTTGCAGTCATCAGGGAGTGTTATTCTGTCTTATTTTAATGTGTATATGCAGGAAAGTGAAATGTCCTGGCTGCTGCTGTGTCCCATGGTTTTCTGTGGCACCAGCATTTTGGAAGATATCTTAGACTTCCTGACTTTATTTTCTGCTTTTTAAATGTGAGTGTGGAAGCTTCCAGATTTAATTTAAATCCGGTCTGTCCAATATCAATGTGGTATCTTTTCAGTTGAGTTGGTCTATAATTCTGAATAAAGTAGACACGTTGTCATATGTCATCTGTTAATTATTCATAGACTAGTGTGTGGCAGGCATGGTGAGCTTCTCATACAACTGGTTTACTAGTAATTTAATTTTGAAGGTATCTGCCGTCATCTGCTTGATGCTAATGAAAGCATAACCTGAGTGTGAATACTTTCTTAGAGCACGTGGTGTTTGCTTGCCTGATCTCATACTCCTTGGGCACTACTCCTCACTTCCTTTTTAAGATTTCTGTTTAGCAGAAGAATGTGTGGATGGGAGGGGAGGGGTATGTGGCAGAGGAGCCTGTCTTGGTCATTTGCAAAATCTCAGTTTGCAAAGACAAATTTGGAGCTGAACTGGTCACACTGAGTCCTCCACTCAGGCTTGTTTTCGCACATCCTTTGTAAATGCCACTCTTATCCCTAAAGCAAATGTTCTGTGTTGAGTTTTCTCATCTTTATTCTCTATTTGTCCAGCAATCTGTAGCCGATGCCTCATAGTGCTTCCTGGTTTATTTTCTATCTGCTTCCCAACACAGGCTCCTGCAGTTTTGGATGGTAGGTCTGACATGTGTTGCATCTTCAGTAGCTTAGCTGGGCTGGTGACCCTTTCTCGTGGGGTCACTGTGGGTTTTGAGTCAGGTGCTGTGGTGATTCTTTCCTCCTGTTGGGAAAAGGTCCCTCGATTAATGGGGGAGGACATGACTGCAGCTGAACATGCCACAGTTCACAGCCTGGTTTGGCCCTGTGACCAAGCAATGGCTATTTGGGAGGGGGAGGATCTGCTCTTGGGTCAGACCATGTCCCATTGTGTCTCAGTGGCTGCTTCCAGAGCCCCAGGCAGCGAGATGGGGGCTGGGCCTCCAGGCTGTTTTCTGAGCAGAGCCAAGTGACACCAGGTCCTTGAGAAAAGGTGGCATCTGGTGCAGTTTACTCCTCCTGTTAGGGTTTTGCCATGTAGTAACAAAAATGAGAACAGCCCAAGTGGTAATTCACACCCATAATCCTTCTGCTTGGAAATCTGCTTGTGACGCTTCTGATGGAGTGTGGCACTTTGGGAAGTGTTCCTTCGCAGTCAGATTTGGTACAGAATAGATTTGCAGTGAAATAACCTAAGTTAAATCATTTTAACAATGCCCTCCAAAGGTGCTATTGTTTGAATTACTTCCCTGGGGTAGTCAGACAGATGTGTGGCAAAGCCTCTGTGAGTGATGGTGATGCCTCTTGCCTTTCTTATTGTTGAAGACAGGCTGAAATGCTGCTTTGGTCCAACTGCTTTGTGACCAGCCCAGATGCCCGTTGGAAGGTATGGGGAATAACGGAGTTATGTCAGTATGAATTAGGGATTTTACAATAACAGTTTTATTATTTATGTGGCATCCTCCATCTTCATGAAGAGTTTACTTCCCCTTAAACACACTTTGCAGTGGAAGGCAAACTGTCTTCATACCCTCATACCTTTGTGTTGCCAGCTCTGATGCACTCCTTTTTCCAGTCGTTGTTGCTGCTTCAACTTTCTCACTCACAAGCTCTACAACACTGTTGCTTAGTCCTCTTATGTCCATACTTAAAGGATCTTTAAGGCCTTTCATAAAGTAAGCATTTCATTTTGCCTGATGGCAGAAGGAGGTTTATGGAGTTTGGGAAAAAAAAAAAAAAAGGAAGAAATACGCTGTAGGTAATAGATTCCAAAAATGCAAATTTGTTTAAGCAACCCCTTAAAAAGAAGGGAGGGAAGAAGGAATTGAAGATTAAAACCTGTGTTTATATACATGTAGAAGCTGGAGGCAAAGCAATCCATTCATAAATATACAATAGGATTTATGTCATGGTGAGAAGTGCTGCATGCATATTCATGTGTAATTTGCAAATCCTTTAGCGATTAAATACTTTACTCCAAACTCAAGAACTAAATAACCTTCTTGTTGAAATGAGATGTCCAAAGGCTCTAATGCTTCTCCAGTGGAGGGGAAAGGCTGGGTGGTGTAATAGATCTGATACTTTAATTTCACTCTATTAAAAGATTTCTGGTGTGCTTTGGGCATTATTTTATTAGTATAATCAGTAAGTTTTGAACAAAACACGGAGCAGAGAATTGCAAGAAATATTATAAAGCCTATCATGCTAAGAGAAGCAAATAGGCTTAGAAACTTGTTAGGGTGTTTTTCTCAACTTGATTTATTGTCAAATACCTTTGTCTAAAACTTTCGTATCCCGTAGGTAAGGAAGGAGGCAGATAAGTAACAGCTTGGGGTGCCATTGTCTGAAATAATTCACTCCACTTGCACAAAGGTTACTTGCCTGTAGCCTCAGTTCCTCACGTAGCACTAAGAGATGCATATGAATACACTGTTGCTGGTGCTTTTGGTTTTCAAAAGCGTGAAATTATTACTTTCTAACATATGAATGGGGAAAAAAAATACTGCTGTGGAATAACTGTTTCCTGCAACTTGGGTTGTTACAGCGGGTGAGTGCTCAGCGACAGCGTTCCTGGGTAGGGTGGGGTGATGGGGCTGATTCATCTTGCCCTTCAGTCCTCGGACTAAATGATACTCTGCAAATGGGACAGCAACTGCCAGGCATCCTGCTGAAAAAACAGAGCTCAGCCTGTGCCTCATACCACTGTGATAAGATAAGGTTAAGACTTACAATGTGATTGTGTTACATGCTCTGTGCCTACCCTCACCTTCCTCAGGGGCCTTTTGCAGCCAGAATTAGCAGTCTTGTGTCTCCTCTAGATCCACCAGCTGCTTTGCTAGGGCGGCAGACTGGTGGCCATGTAGATTGGACCTTTGTGATGGCTGGTGTTTGTGTATTGCTCTGGGCAGTTAGTAAAGAACCAAAGTTCTTCTCAATTCTTAAAGCTGGACCTAAGCCTGTTCAGTTCCATCTCTGTAAATTCCCTGTTTACCCTTTGGGAAAGCTGTGGTTTATTCTTGTGTCTGGACCATCACTTGTTTACTGCGCTTTCTCCTGGTGTTCTTGATGGCTCATTTTGGAATTGCTCCTTTTTTGTAGCTTTATGAGCTCTTTTCCCTTTATGCATAGTTTTGCATTGGCAGAGTATAATGTACATCCATGCTGGATGGGAAAAGCCAGCAGAGTTCTTGTGTTCTTTCTTCCCCACTGAGGTTAGTGTGTCTTTGAAAGTTATGTTGTCTGATTTAGCTTTCCTACTCCTGTTTTGTAACAGCTCGCTTGTGGGATGCTTTGATTGAGCTGAACAAGACAGAGCAGTGCACTCAATTCACTAAGGGCTCTATATGTATGTTTCTGGCTGGCACAGGTGTAACAAATTGCCCTTTTAGTCCTGTTTACTTGTTTTTCTTGTTCAGTCACAGGTAGTTTCTGCTCCTGGGTGATCAGAGAAGAGCCCTGGATTCCCTGTTTGCTTTCTTGTGCTGTGATCAGGGAGGCACATAGCAGAGGCAATGTCCCTTTGGTGCTTGGGGCTCTGCTGTACAAAGCTGTACTTCAGTTGATTTGAAGTAGTGTCTCCAGGTAACTGAAAAGTTGTTGCTTTCACAATGAGCACTGAGAGTTTGTATCATCTGCCATGTCAGAGCATCAGCTGTTTGAGCTGGTGGCTGGTCACAGGAGGGAGTGTAAATGCAGCACCGGGTTCTTGAAGAATATGATTTGGTGTAGTTTCATAGAAAGGACAAAACTGAAGCAAACAAATCCAGCTCTCCTTAAACTGAGGCCTGAGTTGGTGACTTCTTGGCTTTAGATGTTGGACACTTCACCCATGAAGCAGTTCAGGTGCACACAGAGTGCGTGAGGTGTGATGTCCCTGATTACTGTGAGGCTGTATGAGCTGGTTTTATGCCAGTATTTTTTATTATATATTAATGAGGAAAGCTAGAAGAGATAAATTTATTAACAAATCTCATGTTTGAAATGAGTGCTGCTCAGGTAGGGGCTGGATGGGAGGTGAATTTGATTCCCCCCCCTGTTTTAGTAACCATAAGTGATCGATTGCCTCTGGACCCATCTCAGAGGAGTGCAGCGAACCATTGCAACCACTTGTACTTCTGCTGGTGGAAAAGGTCAAAATCTTTGCCCTAGGGCTTGGTTCTGGCTGTGGGCCTGAGCACAAGCCCCACTGGCAGGGCTGGAGCAGGCTGAGGAGCCAGTGAGCCATCCCGTCGTGGGAGGTGGCCACTCTGTTAGCCCAGTGCCCATCTGACTCCTCCCCAAGCTCGCTAGCATGCAGGAAACTGCTCCCTCTTTTTTTGGGCATGGTTTCTGCTGGTGCAGTGAGTTGGAATGGCCCAAGGACTGTCTGGCAGCAGTGACCTGCCGGGGTGGGAGTGACCTTCCTGCCAAACATTGTTCTCCTGGAAGTCATGGCTCACTCCTGAGCTGCTGTCGGAGCAGTTGTGCTGTGCTTGCCTGGCACCACGGGTGGTGAGTGTGGGTTCAGCTAGGCAGCTGTGTCACTTGTAGTTTGTCTTTCAAAGCAGACAGCTTAGATATCAGATTGATGCTTTCTCAGTGCTGCACTGTGGGCTGTAATTCCATCTGCTGCGACACGGTGAAGGTGACACCTAAAAAGGTATGTGCTGCTTTCTGGATGTCCTCCCTGTATCTCCTGCATACATAACTGGAGGCACCATTTTACCTGCATGCTGGCCTTGCTCAGTGTGTGGTTGCTCAGGAGCCCTAGCAGAACACTCAATATTTTTCTCTGAAATGCTGTTTGAATTTCAATGTCATATTTCATTCATTCCAAGCACTGCAGTTTCTGCAACATCACTGCCCTTTGTCTTCTCCGGTCTGGAACAGTGGAAGCATCTGCTTATGCCATTGATTTGGCAATTATTAGAAGGACATTGAATAAAGGACATTATTAGTGGATAGGAGGAGTATTTAAAGACCTCTGCCCACAATGTCTTTGTTTTTAATAGTTCTGCAGATTCATCACTGATTCTGGAACTTGACAGCAAGTTGGTTCCCTGGATCAGTCTGTAGATTAAAGTTGCTAGACAAGGGCAGCAGGAGTATTTTATTTGCCAGAGAATTTCAGCTTGGTCTTTGCAGGTGAGCTGAACTGTGGATAATGATTTATTTAGCTGAGCTGATGGGAGTAAGTGAATATACACGTGAATTCTGCATTGGTGGTGAGGATCAGCATTTGGGTAGAAATGAATAAAAAGGATAACAAAGTGAAACTAATTGCTAACAAAAAAAAATTACTGGCATGGGAGTTGCATTTCATTTGGGTGCTGATGGTGAAGTAGTACTCATTTAAGCAGCAAATTTCAAACCTGTAAGCTCTCATGATGGCTTGCTTAAGACCAAGTGTACAGTACTGTAAGGCACAATGTCAGATCCATTAAACACAGCTTTGACTTAAGGATGAAAATGAATAGCTGAGATATTTTAGGTAACTGCCTTGAGCAGCAGTGATGGTTGTATTCAAACAGCTTCAGTGAGTTATAAACAAGCTACAGCTGAGGCCAGATCAAGCCACTGATAATTGTGCACAGTGCCTGGCATAGCTTGGTTGGGGAGCAGCACACACGGTGTGTGAGGCTGTTCTCCCTGGTGTGTACCCTGAGCTCCCTTACAGGGGAGGTGTCTGTACCCACACAGCTCTGGTTTCCATAACACTTTCCACCTCCTCAGCTGCTTCAGTTTTACCTCAAGTGTCTTGCTACAAATACTGGTTTTGACTGAGTGAGACTGACTCATTCAGCTGCTGCTTATCCTTTGGCATATATAAGGGCTGCAAAACCTGATAGTTATGGAGAAAAAGTGTTACTGAGGGATTTTGGCATGAAATACTACTTTACACTGTCTGAAAAAACCCCAAACCAGCTTTTTCCTTTTTTTTTTTGAATGGAAGAAGGGAAAAGTCGACTGAGGTAAAGGGCTGTCTTTCTAACAACGTCAGCTATAAAGGATTTGGACTGTGCATAGAGAAGACTGGCTTTGAACTAGTTTGTTTTTCAGAACATTGCTTTCTAAATTTCAAGGAAAGCTACTGGTGACCCGGGGCATTCCAGGCCCCACAAGAAAATCTCAGGAGCGAAATGTCTTGTGCCTTAAAGCACCTGCAGATCCTGCAACTTGTTTGCCTGGCTGCTCTACAAAGAGGGTTTATTTTGTGAGCAGAGCACAGATGTAGCTCACCATCTTCTTTTCCTGGCTATGTCCCCTGCATTGAAAACTGAGAGAGAGAAAATACCTTGTTACAGGTGAAAGGTGTCTGGGGCTTGCTATGGCACAAAGAAAGATGTGATTTCCTACTGTGCTAGGTTTGTGTGGTCTCTACTACATTTTAGGATCTTATTTGACCAACTTACATTTTCCAAGACAAAGCTGAGACTCTTACAGAGTTGGTGCCTTCTGCTACTTCCCTTGACTTGCTGGCAAAGAGAAATGTGTGAAAATGGAGGTGGTTTGGCTTCACATTTTACAAAGCCCTGTGTCTTATACACCAAGTCAGTTTAAGATCATTCTATTTTTGGAGTTCATGTTAAATAACAGGTAAAATGGCAATACACAGAAGGTAAAAATGGAAAATCCAATGCCAAGTACAAAGTATAGCATAAGCTATAGGTTGATGATTGCTTAGGATAGGGCTTTCCATAGGATGTAGCCATGTTATGGGGATGAAGCCAGTTGAGGGGGGGTGTTAGAACTCACCTGCATGGTATTTTGGATATTTAGATATCTGGGAAGCTGAAGTGAAGTACTCAGCAGAAGAAATTCTTTTAAAAATAAGATATGTCAGAAACATCATAGAATCCATCAAAAACATAGCTGTTGCTCTTAGTGCCTAAAAATCACCCAGATCATTTGGCCACATGCAGCATAGAAGGGAGCCCTGGTCTGAGCCATCATCTGGAGTGCTGTGGGGAGAGCTGTTGCCTTGCAGTCGATCTGCCTGACAGCAGTGGCAGCAAATTTGGGCACTGGTAAATGAAGACAGAATGACTGAAAGGGAGAGACAGTATCCCTGGTGTGCCACAGCACTCTCTGTCTGGCAAACACCTAGGACAGGGATCTCCATCTGGCGTGGGCTCGGCCCTCGAGGAGTGGCTGCTGCCATAGGAACCGAGGTCCCTGCCAGTGCCCTTCTGCCGGGATTAAATCCGGGACAGACACGTTATGGCAGGCGCTGCTGCTGGCTCCGATGTCGAGCTCTTCTGCCTTCACAACCCATCACCTGCACTGCTGCCATATCCTCACTAACATCACTCTTACAGCTTCAGAATGTGGCTCAAACACTGTGCTGTGCTCTGCTTCCAGATGCTCAGCGTGGTTAAAAAAAGGGAGTAAGGATTTTAAACATCTTTGGGGAAGCAATATGTGCAACTGTGGGTCACACCAGCCGGTCAGAGCCTCTTAGGGCTCAGCTTTGTATTCAGATGCGCTGGCCTGCGAGCTGCAGACATTCCAGATACTTGTGTTCATTTTGGCTGTATCCAGGCACGCACTCACAAAGAGCAAGATGCGTGCAGTGAAGTATAAATCCCGTCCTCTAATGACTCAAAGCACTGTTGTGTGCGCATACATGCTTAACAGATTGTATAATTAGCTGGCTTTGTAAGCTGGCAGCATGTATGATTCTCCAGTAGCTACCTAGAAATCCTATGTGGTGTAGGGAGTGTATGTGGGTCCTTAAGCTTGTATCCATGCAGCCACGACTGCTGGGCGTGAGGGAGGGGGCTGCAGGACAAGGGCTTCCCAGGCCCAGTACCATCACCTCTGCCTATTCCCCTGAGCCCTGAGCTGGCAGCAGCTCTTCCCCCTTGGTTGCTGAGGCTGAGCTGGTTTGGCTGGAGGCTCTGGGCTGTGGGGACAGGGGCTGTCCCCCAAGGCAGTCCCCACGCCGTGTCCTTGAAGACAGGCTCACCAGATCCTGTAGCTGCAGCATGCACAGCCTGAGTTACCATTGGAGCCCTTCTCTTGGCCCATGAGTTTGATTTGGCACTGGCCCGGACTGGAATCTGGTTTTATTTGAAATACTTAATTCAGAAATGTTAATCCCGGAGGTCACAAGCCTCACTGCAGAGCTGTCCTGACCCTGCAGCGCAGGAGCTGCTGGTCCTGCTGGCGCAGCGCTGCTGCTGCGGTGCCTGCTGGAGAGAGAGAGGTGTTCCCAACCCCGGGCTCGGGCTGCCAGCAAATAGAAAGGCTGGGGTTTACTGCTGCGGAGGAATGCGACAGGTTGTGCCGGTGTCCGGGAGACGCGGAGGGTGGGAACACGCACCAGGGCCCAGGGCTGCGTGCTTGGGATTTCATTGGAGCCGGGGAGGAGCCGGTAGGGGAGCGAACATGACCTTGAAAATCCTTATCGAGATGAAAAGGTGCAGTCAGCGAGCACATTCCTCCGCGGCCACGCTGCTGCACAGTGTGACAGCCCGCGCTGCGGCTGCACGGAGCTCCGCAGCCAGCTCTGCCCGGGCTCCGGGAGGTGCCTTCCCACAGCCCCGCAGGGTTTTCGGGTCTGAGTGTGTGTAAATCCAAGGGATCAGCTTCTAAAGTTGGTGGGTTCTATGCATTTATAAGTAATAACGAGCCTGAAGGCAGTAGCAAGGCGCAGTCTGGCAGGTGGCGAAGATGGGCCACTCGAGAGGACCCGTTTTAATTATGATTCCATGGCAGATAAAGCTCATCTAGGAGTTTGGTGCCCAGAAATCTGGTGAGCAGCCAGGCAGCTCATCACAACCAACAAGGGGGGGTTGTGGTTTTCCCCAGTGTTGCTCCTGTTCCTGACACTCCTCTGTCCCTGGCGTGCTGTTGACTGCTGAATCCCGCTAACCCAGCTGGGAATTCACTGGGCAGGACACTCTGGGTGCTGTCCTGCTGTATTTACGGGATAGGAGCAGTTTGTGGAAGGGCTTGGAGGGTGCAACAGGGGAGAGTAGAGCTGCTGGACTGGGAAGACGAGCAAGGAAAAGCTGTGTAGGGTGTAAGGTGTGAGAGATGCTTTTTATGGGAGTGACAAACCATTAGCCTGGTTTAGTTGCTGATGTCTGTGCTTTGGATGCAACACAATTCTCCCTCCCTTCCTCCCCTGTGCTAGCACGTGTACTTGTACACTCACATGCTAATTCAGGTTAAGAAACTGCATCTCCTAGAAATTGATCCTTTCCTAAAATGCTTTCTGTGTGCTTTTAATCCTGAAGCATGTCCCAGGGAAGTGACACCATGCAGATAAAGCAACCATGCAGAAAAGAAATCAACGCCACTGTATGTGCTGTAAAATGAAAAATGCTGCATTCCTGAAGAAATCTACACAGCTTGACTGTGGTACTTTTGTTGCTGAGACTGCACTGCAGCTTCAGGAGCAGATACTTAAAATTCATTGGTTTGTGGTGGGTTTTTTTTGGTTTTTTTTGTTGTTTTTTTTTCTCTTTCAACAAGGATAGAATAAAATCCTATCTTTCTCTGTGGGTATATGAACTTACCCTTATGTGCTGTGTGCTTTTTGTTGGAGGAATTCAGGCAGTGTCTTTTAGATAATTCCTTCCTAAATGCTTGGCTTAGAGCATTTGGATAAAAACATTTTCTCACTTAACAAATCGAGATCCTTCTCAGTTTTAGAGGATCTAGGTGTGTGCTGGGAATTTGGCTGTGTGCTGATGATCTCGGGGCATTTTTTCTTAGGCACTGTGGAATGCAATGGCTTCTGCTCAGGGAGGTGGAACGTGCCCCTGCTGACCTTCATGCCATAACTTCAGCTTTTGTTTGCCATGATACTTGATTAAGACAAATCTAGCATCTCTGGCTTTTTTCTTTGAAGTTCTCCAGCTTGTAAAGCTGAGATGAAATGCAGCCTGTTTATTGGGGTTTACCTCACTTTCTAATGTGGAACAATTAGTGTGGTGGTGCTGAAACTGGTGTCTCTCTACTGTTGTACATGCCAGGAACTTGGAATGAGGTACATACCTGCTACACATGTATGGGAGAAATGGGAATACAGAGATACCAAAGAGACACAAATAGACTGTGTTTTTAGCCACCTTCACCAGGTGGAAGGTGGAAGATTGTTCCTTTGGAAGGAGGTTCCTGTACTCTTGGTCATACACCACAGTAAAATAGTAGCTAAATATTAATAATAAGACTATGTAAGGTGTGTCTCTGACACATACCTAGAGCATGAAGTGTGAGCAGCAGTGATGAGGTGGTATGTATGCTGAGTCCTTGCTTAGTGGAAAGAAATGCTGTGTGTTTTGAACTGAGGAATAACTAAAAAGCTTTTGATATCTGGTACCTATGTAAAGGTCTGTTGGACACTTCAAAAATTATAATACAATGCATTAGATAGAAACTTGGTTAACTGCCTCAGGCCACAACAGTCTTTTCTCCACAAGGCCTTAACAGCAAAATACCTGCCAGTGAAAGATGACACTTTGGCACATATGCATGTTCATGTTTAAAGATGTTACCTTACTTTTGTGGCAACCAGTGATAATTTGTGATCAGGATATCATTTATTGGTCATACCTAACTGCTTTTATCCTCTGTGAACAACTTGATATCGATTCCATCCATGAGCTTGTGTTCACAGATCCTCGGGTAGTGCTCCCTGCAGTAAAATTTGAGTTGTAAACAGTCTTGGGAAACAAATTTTTCCAAAGGATTTCTCCCTTGAATTCTGAAAAGTCCCACATTGCTTCTGGGGCTTGCTGGTAGTTGCAGGGGGTGCTATGAGCAGCACCCCACTTTCAAGACACTGTGGTGCTGACACGTTTGGCTTTGCCTGTGGTGAAATGCATGTTCATCCTAAACCTGAAGAAGACTTCCATGGTGGTGGCACAGTTGCAGAAGTCTTGAAAGTAGACAGTACCAAAACCAGAGTCCTTCCCTCAGGTTGATCTAAGCTGTGGTCCCTGGCCTGTGCCTTTTTACAGATGAAACTTTTGTTCTTCCTGAGCTGTGTGCTGGGCACGCAGAGAGCTGGCAGAGGGACTGCAAGTGGGCTTTAAACCACACGAGATAGGTGGGGAAGGGGAATGTAAAGTGCAAGAGGCATTATAACTTCCATGTTAACAGAAATTTGATCTGTTGGCAAAACATGCTGATAGTGGATCATTAAAAATAAATGATGTTTATAAGAGTAAATCAATCAAACTCACTTGGTGATGCAAATCTCACTTTTGCTGTCCTCAGATGCGTGAGCAACCTTCAATACTTGTTGATTTGTATCGACTCCCTTGCAATGTGTGAAGTACTGAGCTATGTTTAGTGCTTTGTACAGTTCTGCCTATAAATGCAGTTTGGCATTTTTTTTGTAGCTTAACTACATGGTAAATCAAGGCTTTGTTACTTTAGATGAAAAAGATACTAAACCTATGAATTCTATACTCTTACCTTCTAACTCTTTACATCTCCTAAAGCTTTACTCTCATGAGGTTGTTTTAGACATCTGTTCTTGTTCTGACATTTCTGTTTATTTTTATGCAGTATGGCTTTTCAGGAACTGAGAAGACATTGCATCAACACTTACAGCAGCAGTAGTAGATAGTAAAGCTGATACTGTGAATCCCAAGTGCTTATGTGCTTCAGCAGTCACTGCATCCATGAGCAGAGGGCTGTGCAACCTGGACTTTCTTCACTTTGGATCAGAAGTGAGTTGCCATGCTGTCATTTCCAAAGGCTGCCTTCAGTGTTAACTCACAAGACTGAGTCTGTTGAAATAATTTTGGTTTGCCCCTCGAAGGATATGGCATGGATTACAGTTTGCAGGGCAGTGCTTATGCTGAAGTACCTATTCTGTACCTTGAATTCACAATTGCTTTGCAACTGGAAGGATTTTAGTTCTGTTTTCTCCATTGCTCCAAGATCATCGTGACCAGGCACCTCCTCTGATTCTTGCAGGCAGTCAGAAATACTCCTTTTCATACCTGGTACTGCTGAGTTTACAATGGCATTGAAGGGGCCCATGAACTCCTGGGACTGCACTGAGGCCTCTTTGGAGTTCACTTGACTTGGTAGTTTCTTCTGTGTAGCTGGATTCAGCTCCATCTGGACAAGATTTCCAAGTTGCCGGACTGATGTCAGATCAGAGAGCCAAGTAGTAATATTTTCAGAAATGACCTAGGCATTGCATAAAAGCTGAGTGGCTGCAGTTGATCTTTCTTAGGGCAAAGAGCAGAATGGGCTGTGGTGGTGTCCTGCTGCTTGCCTAGACTGTGTTCTGCAGAGGATGCAGACCAGAGAGCCTGCTAATGTTGCAGTTTGGGATTGGGACCATCAAATAGCTATATAACTCAATAAGAATGTTTATAATGCAGAAATAGCAAGCAGGCAGTCCTGCTGAAGCTGCTGTACAGAGTCAGTGCTGGCAGGAGGTGAGCAGGGAGCAGAATACAAACCATGTGCATGTGAAAACAGCCTCTTGTGCTTCCCTTGCCCCTTTGCAAATAGGCTTTCATACTAGCAATGCTTGGTTTCTACATTGGGTAGATTAGGTCTCTAGATGAGTCCAGTGATGCCATCCTAGAGTTGTCTGTTTTCCCACTCCAAATGCCATGTGAATAAAGGGCACAGGAGTTGGCAGTGTTGCAGGAGGTATTCACTGTCATACTACTTTTCACAGTAGAGATAGAACATGCTGGTCAGAAATGCATTTCTTCTCAAAGAATTAAGGTTTGTCATCACTATACATGAAGTGAAAATTCAGTGCTCAATGAAGTCCAGTTGTGGAGTGAATCCCAAGTCTGTTCCCCTACACAGACATGGGGATGGTCAGCCCAGTGCTCACTGCTGCACTGCCTGTCTTTGCATGCTGCTGTCCATGGATAACGTGTTCCTGAATGCTGAGGGACAGCAGTTGTTCCATTCTTACCTCCTTGCTGACATCTCAAATATTTATCTTTTCCTGGCAGTAGGTATTGGTTCCCTGCTTTAGGAGCTGTGTTGTGGGGGGAGTCTGTCCTAAACACCTCCTTATCTCGAGGCATCTTGCCAATGTAAACTGCTGCCACCCACACCATGGGCAGCCTTTCAGGGAAGTAGGAATGCTGGCTGAAAGAACAGAGACAAGCCTTCCAGTTCATAATCTCCCAAATATGTCAAGAAACTTGTCTGACTACTCTGGATGTTTGGTAGACAATTTATCCCTTACTGTGAAGTGACCAGTCCCCTTCTTTGAGAACAGTTGAACTTCCAAGTGAAGAGAGAACTGACTTGTTTTTAGCCAACCTACCCAGGCTGTGCAGGTGGCAAGGCTGCTTATCCTACAAGAACTGCAGGCAACTTCAGCCATTTAAAACTAAAGACATCTTAATTACTTGCATGGTTAAATTCCAACTCTTGCACGCTTTTAGTTCAGTTGTGTTGCACTGTTCTCATCAAGTTGTACCTTACTCTTTTATATCTTTTCTGCTTAATCAGTTCAGGAAAGCATGCAGGATATACAGGCTGGCAGGCAAGTTAATGTTGTGAGAAGCTTCAGCTCCCATTTCCTGACTTTTTAACCTTGAACTATCCCAGGAATTTTTGCATTTGAGTGATTAGGAAGGTATGAACTGACCTCTTGCCTCTCTCCTGCTTGCAGAACCAGTTTGTTAATCTCTGGGAATGATCTAAAATCTGTAAGTGGTTTTTGATGGTCTTCTCCTTGCAAATAACTTAGTAGTTTCTTTGCTTCCAGGGCTAAATGATCTGTACTGAAAAGAAATACATGGGCAAACAGACTGTCACTGTGTGCAAAGTAGAGCTTGTAAACATGCAAGCCTTTTCAGAAGTGGATAGAACAAGCAGTTAACTGTTCAACTGATGTGTTCTAGGCATACTAGTGGGGTCATAAATTGTGTATTATATGTATTATGCTTCTATAAATCTGTTTGACCAATAGAAATGTATTGCTATTAAAGGTATAAATGCATTTGTGTTTGGAATTCTTGAAATACAGACTTTTTGCCTGACTTTCAGGTGTCTTTGGTGCCTCCTGATCTCTTTTGTGGAGAATCTACTTGGGTAGCATGTGACTAATTTCTGTAGAAAGAGAATAATTTAGATGTTACCTGCTTATGTAAAAAGGGTCTAAATTAGCAAATTACACGCGACTCAGAATCACCTTAACGAGGTACAGGGCTTGGCCAAAGAGCAGTAAAGGACATAACTGAGTTCTTGTGTCAATAAAAATGTTTAAAATTATGACAGCTTGGAAAATAAGCTCTGAAGATAGATGTTGATCTTGCTTATTCTGGAGGTGACCCAATGCATGGAGCATTAGGGGCCAGGAGGAGACATAGGATGAAAGAGATCTTCAGGAGGCTGAGAAGATGCTCAATAACCATGGCAACAAAAGAAAGCACTTCTGAAAAGCAAACAGCTCTGCAGTTTGAGTTGCTTTAGGACACGTGTTGATTATTTTAAGGCATTTCTATTGGTAATGTTTCTGTTGTACTTGAAGCAGATTTGTTTATTTTACAGCAACAGTTTCAAATAGTGTTTTTCTCAGACTTGACCCCATTTGTACTGTAAGGGCTGTAATTCTGTTCCCAGTTATCCTTTATCAGACCAAGACCAGGACCACACACTGACAGTCATTGAAATGATTTGTGTTTGAGGTTACTAGAAGTTTAGGGTGGCTGTGCCTTGCTGCAGGTCTTGGAATAATGTCTGGCTTCCAAAACTTTAAAATGTCATATCTGATCTCTCATCAGGCTCCTTGGAGCATAGTTAAGAAGCTTCTCAAATTTGTGATCACTTCTTAAAGGCTTCTCTTTGCTACCTGGGAAGCACATTCCCATTCGTGGTTCCTGTCTGCTTGTGGTGGTCTGAATTACTCTTTTCTGCTCCCCTCGGTGTGTAGGTCTCCCCTTTTCACTCCCTCACAGTCAGTGAGGTTTTGGTGCAATTGAAGGTGCCACGTGGCCCCGAGCTGTCTGTTGTATCATTGCTGAGGATACTGGTTGCTAGGATGAGCTGTTCTCATCACCTTTTGCCTCAGTTGCAGTTGGAGTGGGAATCCAAGGGAGTGTTTCATCGTGCCCAGGTGTGTGGTGACAGGGTGAGAAAAGCTTTGCCAGCAAGATCATAGAACAGGGCCTCTTCCCTGCCACACCTCCAGCCTCCAAAGGCAATTCTCCCTGCAGTGAGAGAAGATGCTCCCGGGGAAAATAGTTACTATAGTGACGAATAGCCCCGGTGTGTTTGAGGGCTGGATCACCAAGTTGAGTAATAAATGTGTAGGAGTCTATTTTTAAAAGCTTTTGTGAGGAGGAGACTGCTGTAGTCCTAGAAATTTTGTCTGCAAAGCGATAGGTTTTTCTGTGCTGAAGTTTAAAAATAATCATCGTCTGTCTTGAGAATGGGATGACCTCATTAAAAACAAAGAAGCTTGTATGTCATCGTGTCGAGCCTCCTGGCAGTGGTTCCTGCAGCAACCTTCTGAGTTACAGTAGGAGCTCTGCCCATTAACAGCTTCCTCAAAGCTCAGACCCACCTGGATCTTGGGTACAGCTGCCCCAGTGTCACAGTTGGAATTAGGTGCTTTTAGCTCATTCTCTATCCTGGTCCGTGCAGCACATCCTGCACATAATGAGCAGAAGCCACTGAAAATAAAATCTGACTCCAAGCTTCTCCCACAAAATGCTGGGTTTAAAAACTGTTTGCTTTTGTAAGAGAAATGATGTGAGTGGAAGTATCTGCCACAACTCATTATTTTATTACCTGGCTTGACTTCTTGCCCATGAACCTGTGTGACTCGTATGCTTGCTGTGTACCTGTGAGTGCAGCAGGGAAGGGGAGACCTGAACAGAGCTGGAAAGCTGATTTTTGGGGTTTGGTGGCTTATGCTGTAGCTGTAAGAGGAGCTGGCATGAATGTCCTGAGTGATCCAGGTGCTGCCTTTGTTCCTTGTGCAGGGAGCTGCTGCAATGGGTCCAGCAACCTGCAGGAAATCCCCTGGTCTGTCGTTTCACTGCAGGGAGTCATGAAGGATTTCATGTAAGGCCATGTGATCTGTGCTGAACTGATTAACATAAGGCTCTCCTGTTTAAATGGCTTTACTTTGTTATGGGTCTGAGGAACCCTGCAAACACAGGGATTAAGTGGGTTTATGTGAGGTGTAGAGGCTTGGCAGTGCACTGTTGGTTTATAAACGTCCCCATCTCGGTGACCCACAGGCACTGTTTGCCGACTGCACATTTACGTACAGGCACACTTTTACTAACAGCTGCCTGTGAGTTTGCTCAGTTGCTGTGGGCCACCAATACTGAAATCCAGTAATTACAAAAATACCTTTTCCTGTTTTAAGAAGTTCAGAACTGATTTTTGTTGCCTTTGTAGCATTAACTCCAGATTTGTAAGTGGCACAGGTCACCCATCTCCTGCTCCCGTCAGGAATCTCTGTACAGACATGTTTAACAAACCTTCTGTCAATCAAAAACTGGTTATACAAGGATTATTTGCCTTCAGTTTCCTGCGTAATGAGGTTTTTGATTGACAACAGTGGAGTTAAAGAATATAGAACGGCTTTCTGAATCTGAGATGAGCAAGTTTCCATTTAATACTGTTTGCACATGATAACATTGACTTCCAGTTTTATCTGTGATAGAAACTGAAGGTGATCAAAAATAAGAAGTATAGAAACCCTTCTCGTTTGAAAATGTTGTGACTTAGAAAGTAGAGGTAGGAAACTAACTTTCTATTTCCTGATGTAGCAGTGGGATTTGAACATCATTTGCTGAACAAATAGTTGATCTACTGGGGGCAAACGTTTTGGAAACATGGAAGTGCCTCAGTATGTTCAGCATAGCTGATGGGTGAGCACTCCTCAGCCTGCCTCTGCCTGAAGACTGTCAGATGCTCCTCAGGTTAGGAATTTGGGTGATGCTGTTATCTTTTATCTCTTTTTATCAGGATTAGTTTCTGAAATGGTGTCCTTGATCTGCTGTGTGTGGTGGTTGCTGTGGGCACCTGGTTTCCAGGTGTCTTGATGAACATTTGCACTTGTTCAAGTAAATTTGGATTTCTTGAATGCAATTAAATTAAAAACTAACCTACTGAAAACTAAGAACATATGATGTAAATGGATAAATCTAGGTTGATGTTTCATTTTCAAAATGCTAAATATTTCTAATAATGACTTTGATTAAAATGTAGCTAATGGGGGAAGGGCAGTCACAGGTACGATGAATGTGAGATACAGGTGAGTTGAAATGAGGTGAACATATGGGTTCCTTAGGGGTGAGCTAAAAGGACAGAGTTAGGCTATGATTTACAAATATCTTCTCTATCTCAGACTGGTTTCTCTTGTAGACCTCCACACCAAGCTCAGCTGAGAAGCAGATGAAGCACTTGAAGAGTAGTTCTGGTCTAACTGATGCATTAAAGCAAATCTTGCATGGCTGGAAGATGCAGACAAGACTCGTGTCTTAGTGTCATCTCTTTTAACTAGACCAGTTTGGGTTTAATAAAAAAGTGCTGTATCTACAGACTTTGTTTGCCCCCTTGGTTCCCGCTTTGGGACTGGAGATCAGAAGTCAAAGTCAAGATTTGCTGAACTTTTGAGTGCATTACTTT
This sequence comes from Manacus vitellinus, assembly GCF_001715985.3. Lineage (NCBI taxonomy): Eukaryota > Metazoa > Chordata > Aves > Passeriformes > Pipridae > Manacus > Manacus vitellinus. The sequence continues at coordinate 8,341,331 of NW_021939882.1, forward strand.
TGTTTGAAATGAATGAATCTGGAGGTTTCCCTAACAGAGGAGGGTAAGGAATGCACAAACCATTCCTTCCTTAGTTAATAGCACATTGGTGCAGGGGGTCCATTTTTGTAGGTTGCTGCTTCGAGTCTGCCTACAGAGAGGACCTGTTACATGATAACATGGTTTGACTGAGTTGATGAGATTTTTTCCAAAGCAGATCAGGAAGCTTTATGAATTGTAAAGGAGACGTTTCAAAGGAATAGACCTGCAGTTGTGTCCTAGCTTCAACTTCCCACATGCAGGAACAGTCCTGTTTTATGCAGGAATAATACACTAACTAAATCATGTCTTGCTGTGAGAAAGAAACTTCTCCTTTTGCTCGTTTAATCCCTCATGTTACATTGTGAATGTGCTTAGGGAAATGCTTCATTTTTGGGCCTCTTCTGGAAAATTGGTTTATTTCAGTCTTCATAACAAACCCTAAAATCATACCTTAAAACAAGGAAATAATCTCCTTTTTCTTTTTATGCTGTATTCAGAGTCTGGCTACACAATACATTGCATGTCTTTCATCTGCAATTGTAGCATTGCTGCTTTGATTTGTGCCAGTGTTTCCCGCAACAGCAAGGAAAAGAAGCTTAGGAAAGTAGGTACTATGGTTATGAAGGTGCAGTTATTTGGGGAAATAACTCTTTTGTCTCTAACAAATGGAATTACTCACTTACTTATAAAACTAATTACTCTTCTGTTTGCTAGTTGAATGACAAATTTCTCCTTTAGTGAGTAGTTACTCCTCTCTACAAATAGGATAGTTGGAAGCTTGTGGTCAGCCAGGGAGGATGGCCCTGGTCCGTGCTTGGTGATGGGTGCTCGTTGAGATATGCTGAGAATACGAGTCTCAAAAGTGAGATAATTGTCTATTTCTGAGCCCTAGTAACTGGCAAGTCTCCAGTTGGCTTGTGTCATTGCTAGAGCAGACTGATCCTGCCTTGATTTTTCTCCCCCTTTTCCAAAACTCCAGCTGAAAGAACTGGCTGGATGTAGTTCATGCATTGCATTTCATATGGAAAATAGGAATAAGCATCCTTCAGTTGCTTGGTCCTGGCTTCCTACTGAGTCTGACAGTTCCTGAGCACATTTAGAAGGAATTCAGCTGTTTCTAACAAAGTAGAACTGGACAAAAGCTGAACAGAAGCTTTATAAGTTTGGTATTAAACTTTGGCACTGCAGTGCCATTCCCTGATGAAAGTATTCCCAAGACCTAGGGCTGATAGTGCAGCTCAACACTGGGTTTTTGGTTTGGTTTTGTTTGTTCTTAACCAAAAAAAGAGTTTGATATTAATGTTAGGTGTGATTCTTGAGCGAAATTCTGCTGCAGAAACTGCACTCCATTAGTGTGTAATTCTAATTAAGATACTGAGGTATGTTTTATGTCTGTAGCACACCCTCAACTAATGTATTTGAAGTATGGGTTTAATTACTGCTCCATGTTGAGGGATGCTTGGATCACTCACCAAAAATGTTGAGCACTGTAGCTGGGACATGGGGAAGGCATGGTTTAATCAGTCTGTAGGGTGGAATGTCAGAGACTGCAAACCCAGGATGGAATTGCATCTCTTCTTACAAATCTCTCTATAGAAGTAGCAAAACAGCAATCATATCACCAGTTCACAGCATTATTTTGAGTGTTACTTATCAAATGTTGCACAGGAGAAGACCCCTGGACTTCCTGTAGCCTGGCTGACACACTCTACCCCTGCTGACTTTATTTATATATAGTAACTTGTCTTCCTTTCCCTTTTTCCAAGTAGCATCTAATTAGTGTTAAATCTAGGCTTTGTCATGGACTACAGGTGAAAACTTTTCACTTAATATTTTTTATGGAATATTGGGCAATGGGAGAACAATGTCCTGCTTATCAGGGCAATCAAATAAATACTACAACGAAGTCCTCAGCAGTTACACTGAAGTGTCATCATGCTTCGTTTCCTGATGTGTGTGAAGTTGAGTTGGTTTTTTGCACATGCATGACCATCCTGAAGGCAGGATATCAGGGAAAGGTTCTTCACCCAGAGGATGGTTGGGCACTGGAACAGGCTCCCTGGTGCAGTGGTCACAGCACCAAGCCTGTGTTCGAGAAGTGTTTGGACAACACTGTCAAGCACATGGTGGGATTGTTGGGGTGTCCTGTGCAGGGCCAGAGTTGGAATTCATGATCCTGATGGGCCCCTTCCAACTCAGCATATTCTGTGATCCCAATATGCCTGTGTCCTCTCAGGGGTGGGAGCAGGTTCTCCAAAGTTCAGCATTTAGCACTTCACTCTTCCCTACCTGTCCTGCTTCTACACAAACCACTAACATTGAACAAAAGCAGATGCCATTTGCAGAGAGGGTGAAAGTGCTAACCCCGGTGTTTAACTTAAAATTGCCAACACGTTTGCTGCTGCACTTTCATCTGTGTTATCTCCAGAGAGTGCCTTGTATCTGACCTTGCTTTGCATTTTTACCCTTGTGCGTCTTTGATTTGATCAACTCAGCAGCACACTCAGGCTGAGGAAACAGCTTGATCATGGGGAATAACATGGGATAAGGGATAGCAATCACAAGTATTGAGATTCTATTTTGTTTTCAGGTAACCTCTATTTTCTATACAAACATGCTTTTGGTACACAATCTAGATTAACAACTGTAAAAACAAACCCTTCGGTGAAACTTTATGGAGAAAGTTTCACAGTTCTATGCTGTGGAGCTCTGAGTTCTTTTGCACTGCAGAGCTTTAAATTAAATTGAAATTTTCTGAGAAAATAGTGATTCAAATGCTGCTTCTTATGGCAAAGGCAATGTGTTGAAAGGGAAATGCAGCAGAAGGTAAGTAGAGGTCTTAGTGGCTTACATGGCTTTTACAGAAATGTTCCCACCTTGTTCTGACTGCATACTGGGCATATGGATCATATCTGAGGGGAATTATGTTGCACTATTTCTGGCTAGAGGCTTTTTTCCCTAAAATTCCCCTTAACACTGTGAGGTGACTGTAATATGGAGTTACCAGTGGGTTGCTCAGTGCCTCCAGGTGAAGTATGCTCAGAACTTAAACTCTTTGTCAAGCTGTCAGCCCTGCTGAATTATCTTTGGATACAAAAGACTTTCTGCAAACCTGTTCAGTCTTTCCCAGTGGGTTGGAGACTTGCTCTCCTACCCCCTTGCCTTCCTGTGACGTGCTGCTCGTGTGTGGCAGAGTTGGGTACAGCTCCATGGCTGCTTTTTGACCCAGTTGCTCTCAGCATGTGCCTGCTGGAGAGAGGCTGTGGTGCTGTACAGCGTGTGCTGTGCTTTCTGCTCAAAGGGCTCCCCTGGTAAGTCACAGTAATTCAAACCTGTGAGTCCCAACATGAAGGCATGGCCCCCCTTCCAGATGTACCACGTGCACTGCGGTTGCGTGGTGGATCTGTGGACCTGTGGCATATTGTGCTTTTGGCAGCTGGAGATGAGACACCTGCAAGATTAATTCTTCCTGGCTTGTGCCTCCCTGCAGTGCTGTGTTTGGTTAGGAGTTTTGTTGGGGCAAGCTGAAGCTCATTAACTCAGAGTCAAAGGGAGGAAAGGGACATGGATTTGGTGATTAAAATCTGTGGGGTCGCTCAAGGAGTGGGTACTCTGAGCTTTGTGTTCAGCCATACAAGCCCTCAGAGTGTTGCTGGATGTGGTCTCTAATAGAAAAACTCATCAGAGCAGTGCTGTGGAAATACTTCCTCATTCGGATGGAGCGGGTTACACATTTTGTGATACTGAGAAACTAATCTAGTTTGTCATTAATGAAACAGAACATATTGCAATGCAAATGAGAGGAGTTGCATGACAAGTGGTCCCACAGACCTCGGCACTTGCTATTGATTGTGCAGTCTTAATTATTCATGCTATGCAAATTGCATTTCTCATCTTGCTCCTTCTTGTCTACATATTTTTGGTACAGGACTTGCCTGCAAACAGTCTTGTTCTTTCACTTGAGAGACAAGGATTGTTTCTGGCAAAGTTCTTAATGTTCCTTTGTCAAGCAAGTACTGGCTGAGCCAGGCAAGGCTCTGGAGCTCTGTCAGAATGAATTCCTCTTGCTGTAACTTCAGATGAAGAAAGGGAAGAGTTGGTGGAGTATTATATGATAAGAACAAAAGCTTTAATGTAGTTTTCAACTTCCTTTGGTTTTGATACTGGAGCCCTTGTGGCACTTGTTTTCTGGTCAGTTGTTTGGAATAGAGATATGAGAGCGTTCTTTTATTCATGCTAAATATTATTTTGCATTTCAGGTACACTAAGCCACTAACCTTTGCAGACTGCATTAGTGATGAGTTGCCATTAGGATGGGAAGAAGCTTATGACCCTCAGGTTGGAGTCTATTACATAGACCACAACACCAGTAAGTGACATCTTATTGTGTTTTTGCAGAGTGATTGTTTTGTGCCTGTGTTAAAATATACTGAACACTAAACCACATTGCTAACAGCATGTTTCAGAGTAGATCTGAGATCTGCAGCTCGTGAAATCAGATCCTGTCCTTCTCCATTGTACAAGGCACTTCCCTCTCTGAACGGGAATCTGAGACATTTTGGGTTGCAGTCTTCAAATTGGCAGTCACGTTTGAGCTAATCCTATGGACACACCTCTGTGAGATTTGGTTCTGCTGAGGAGCCCAACTAAGCAGCAGTGATCTGGAGTTTGTTCTTAGCCTGGAATTTGTCCCTGTGGCGAGACCATCAGAAACAGTGCAAAGGTCTTGTGTTGATTCCCCTGGCAGGGATCAACTGAATGACAGCACGAGCTCCCTGTGCTGCAGGAGCTTGCTCTGCCTGTGCTGGAGAGGAAACTCCTGAGATGTGTGCAAGTTCAGGCTTGTGGTGTTTTTATTCTGTGTCCTCAAACTACACTCTTTGTTAGAATGCTTGATAGGCCAAAAAAGTTAACTTTATAAGCTCATTTGAATTGTGAGAAAATACAGCATTTGATATATCATGCAGGTATTGTTAGGATGAGTGTATTGGGTTGTGCTAGAACAAATCCCCTAAAAAAGTAATAAACAAAATAAATCAGTGACTTTGATTCTCTTTACAGAGCAGCTCCAATTGCAGTCCAGAATTTCACAGCAGAACCATGCCCAGGCTCTTTTGGGAGAGCTTGTGACTCATACAAAGAGGAAAAACTTTTAAAATTAAGACAGAAGTGCCTCGAAGTTGTGGGATTTTTTTAAGTCTTCTTCTAGGACTTCAACTGAGAGCTTCAGCATATTTTTTCTCATCAAGTAACAAGATCTTTTTAAAAATAAGAATGTGGAAGCCTGATGTGGCTTTTTTTTTTTCCTTGATTTTTTTCTTTCTTCCCTTGAGTATCTTCATCTACATACCCTTCTTCAGAAATGCCAAAAATTCATCCAGGCTTTAGCAACTTCTCTTGGGTATTAAAAATGCAGACTGAAAAAAACCTATTCCCAAAAAGCACTGATCGACCTCTGCAATACAAAGATCGAAAGTTTCTGGATGTGAAGGTTCCACAAATATTGTTATTCAGAGCTTATGTCACCCTAAAATCACAGGATTTACATATCTTTAAATGGCTTTATCCTGAGTATTTTTCTGTGTGGCATGGGACGTTAGGTTTTACTTTTTACAGGAAAGGATAGTGGAGAAGGAAAGGGCTGGCCCCAGGGTGACCGTGCAGAGGTCTGGTTGCAGGTCTGGGAGGGCTGTTACCCCTGGTCAGCACCACTCAAAAGCACCACAGGACTCAGGGGCATGCAGAGAAGCCTTCAAACTGTGCTGACACCTGCTTAATAAAACAACAGTTGCTTTTAAAAAGTTATGCTTCTATGGGATGTCAGAGGCTACAAGACTTGAATGAGAATTTCAACTAGAAGGTTAAAAAGAAGAGAAGCCAACTCCTGACCCTATTTCTTATGCCAGCTCTCATCCAAATCATGATAAAGCAAAACATATCCACTTACCTTAACCTAATCCAGCAGCTCATCCTTGTGGTTTATGTTGAAGTATCCTCTGGAGGGTGTCCAAAACCTTCTTCCTCTCCAAGGTCTCTTGCAGATTCCCTGGCAGGAAGGAACTGTCATCAGAGGATATGAAGAGGATGGAGCCATATTGGTTCTTGCTGCTTAAGTGCTTGAGACTAATTATCAGAAACAAGCCCAAGGACAGACTTAAACTAAATTTAAAGCCATGAGCCATTAAAAGAAGTGAGATGGCGAACAATTCTAACCACCTCTCTGAGGGAAAATAAATACAATTAAATTGAATTGAGTACCCAGAGTATTCCTAATACAGTATTAATGCATAGCCCTGAGTGTATCTCTCTGGGAAAACTTCTTTGGAATTTGATTTGCACAAAGAAATGATGCTGATGCAAGCAGGGTAAGGCTACATTCCTCCAACATGAAACAACCAGATTTATTTATGACAAGCTCAACATTAAATTAAAAATTCACAAGACAACACACGATGTAATAGCCTTCATTTCTATAGCCCTTTCATTTCACTTTTGAATGTATTTTGCATTTCTCAGTAGCTGGGGCCCATCAAGAGCCCTTGGCCAGCATTTTCATTTATTGGTATTACATGTTTGAAAACCAAAGCTCAAAGCTGCAATCAAGGGAATACAGTTAGTGCTGTGATTACTGTAAAGGTGGAGGTGAATATTTAGAAGAAAGTATGGAAACAAAGCATTTCAATACCTAAATGTGTTTTCCACCCTCTCCCTGAGCTGGCCCCTAAGGATTCCCTGTGTCAGACACTATGGGCTTGGGGCAGTGGCAGAGCTTCCCCACCTAACAGAGGTGTTCAGGATTGGATGTTTTTATAGTCTTGTTCCTGGTTGCTTATAGTGGAGGGATTTCCCTGCAGCAGCTTCCACCACCCTTCTTGGAATTATGGGAAGAATGGGCTGCTAGTCTAAGGAAAAACTGGAAATGGCCAGGCTTGAAGACCTTATGTCTATGTAGACTTATGACCCAGTGTCCTGAATTAGACTTCAAGAGTTGTGGGTATTTTGCCAAGATACTTATTATGCTTGAAATTAAAGAGTCCTGAGTCACAGTTCCTGGTGCTTATTCATGGAATCTAGTCCAGGGAATCTGGATGTCTGGGAATGTGGGGGGTCAGCTCTCTGGGTAACTCACAGCAGACTTTCCCCTTCTGATTCAACTGTAAAGTAAAGGGAGTTACTCCATCTGGGTGTGGGTCATGGCTGTATGAAAATGGGATTTGGGTACAAGAACAGAGGCAGCATCCTGGGGATTTCAGAGCCTTATAGGTCCTGTATCCTTCTGACTTTTCTTTTGCTCCCTCTAAGAGAGGCTGTAGTGCTGTCCATGAGGGCACCAGCACCTATAGCTGGCACAAGCAGCTTTTTCCTCAGGTTATTTTGGGGCAGTTTTTCAGGCCCAGGCTTAGCTTTAATGTTACATCAGCTGAAATGTTGTTTCTGCTCGCAGGACCTGTAAAGGACTTTTTGTTGAAATGCTTCTACAAGCTATACTGGGTTTTTTTAATCACTTTTTGCAGCTTCTCCAAGTTTTGCTGTGTAATTTGAAGTGCCATGTGTTCTTCTGAGTCTTGAGATACTGTTAAAAGAAGTTATTGCTGGAATAGCCTGTTAATTTTCTCCTCAGCATGATCACAGACAGCTTGTGAAAATGGTTGTGTGTCCATCCCTTGGGTAAAATCCTTTATTTCTGGTTCTGCTCCTGGGATTATTGTCCAACTGTTCTCTTCCCTACATCCTCTGCATTCCAGTGTTAGTATTATGCCTGACTCACTCAAGAGCTGCTCATACCTTCCACCCTGGCAGCTTTTACTAAATATTTAAAGAGGCTCTTAAGATATGCAGATTAGATTCCTACTGGTAGTTTCAAGCAGGTCCTTTTTATTAATTATTCAATATGTGGTAACTAGACATCCTTATTCAAGCATGTTAGTTTAGACAGTTCAGAGCACTTGGTCAACTGAATATTGGAACCTGTTCCAAACAAGAACATGTAATAGCCTTGAAATAGAAATGAAAAATGTTTTGGACACTTCCTCACAAAACAGAGGCAAACACTGACAATAAATTTGCTTCATTAGTATTAGGACCAGCTGTGTGTCTGTGACCTTATGCCTTTTTCACAATTAGAAACCTAGAAAGCAATATGTTGGTTGTGCTGGGGTAACGGAGATGGAAGTGGTGTAACTGCTCATGGCTGCATTGCCTGTGTCACCTTCAGTATTCCTCCTGTATTCTTCAGTGATTTACTGCTGTCCCTGCTTTTGGTGAAGGAATTGTGTGCTCCCCTTCTGAGATGCTGTTTGTATAATGTCATTTAAGAAGGTTTCACAAATACATCCTGTGATTTGATGAGTCTTTGTTTTTACTTACCTATGGAATTGGAGTGAGAGGGTTTTCTTTCCCCTCTTTAATAAAAGCCACTTGGCAGCCAAAGAGGATGGGCAGAGTTGTAAATGCTTTCATGTTGTCAGATGCAGTATAATGCAGTCATGTGGCAATGATATTTTCTGAAGGGTTTTTTTAATCAGTGAAACAGTAGAGGTATTTTATTAGTAATGTTATAAAGCAGTTGCAATAAAGATAAGTCTAACAGTCAATGTCAGTATCTTAGAGCTGTGTGTGCATGTTCTTGGGTGGATGTTTTTAAGAGCCAGAACCAGGGTGGCTTCAGCAGCAGAGGAGTTGGAGAGTTGTATGATGATTTTGTAATGAATTGTTCTACACAGTGATTCAGCAAAACTCATTGGAATTCATTGTGGATCAATGGTCACCTCCTAAGAAAAAAGGAAAATATCCTTATTCCACATTCTTTATTACAGGCAAGGGGCTATTTTAAAATATTGTCATAGACAGTGGAGCTTCTCCAGGCAGCAGAACAAACCTGCATTCTGTTGATCTGGCTTTCTCCTGTTTTCTGTCCAAGAAACTACCCAGATAGAAGACCCCCGGGTGCAATGGCGGCGGGAGCAGGAGCACATGCTCAAAGACTACCTGGTCCTGGCCCAGGAGGCGATTGCTGCACAGAAGGAGATCTGCCAAGTGAAGCAGCAGAGGCTTGAACTGGCCCAGCAGGAATATCGGCAGCTTCACGATGTTTGGGAGCACAAACTGGGCTCTCAGACCAGCCGTGAGTACTGAGTGAACTCTTAACCAGTGGCTTCCTCTGTCATGAACCCACTAGGACAGTAAACGTGCACGAGGCTGCTCCTCTGATGACTGGGGTGTTATGCCACGTCACTCTCCACGTTTGCTCAGTTTGTCTCAAAAGCAGTCACTGCCCCACACCTGGCTGGTAAAGGCTGATTGTTGTGGGACACTCTTGTGACTGGCTCAGTCACTGGTGTCAGTGTGCAGCTTTTTCAGTGTGGGCTTCAAAAACTGTGGAAAAAATGTGGTGGTTGGCTCTGTGTGAAAATGTGAAGTTATATGGTATTTTTCTTGGTTCCCTTGTTTAAAATACAGAAACAAGGCAAGAAGGGCCATCTTGGGTAACATTCCCAGGCCTTTCATAGTTTAACATCCCAGTTGAGTGGCTGTTTTGTGGAGCTGAGGGCCTGTGTTTTATGCCATGTAAAAGCCAACAGTGGTGGATTGCCTCTTGTGTGTGAGGAACACTGTTTTGTGCTCCATATTCTTTATTGCACAGGAAGCATCAATACCTGTTGCTTCAAGAGTTGGTGCAGAAATGGCTATAGAATGCCATATATTTCCTCCTCATTTACTAGTTAGGAGCTGGAAAATGTCCAGAGGAGGATTTATTTCCTACAAGTATTCCAGAAATTTTTTTGTAATCCTCATAATTGCAAACTTTCTGTGTTCTTGCTAGCCCCATCAGTGCACCTCTGTCTCCCTGCTTCGTTCTTGTGAGTTATGTCTTATGGTGGACAATTCCACTGGTTAATCCTGTGCCTGATGTGAGAAGATTTTAAGTGGTTTTCTGTCAGCTGAAGCATTCTTGTTTGGCAAGGGTCCCATCCATCATCTCTGAAGTACAATTTTTAGTCTTTACTTAAGAGGACTCTACTTGAGTGCTGGTGTAGCAGAGCAGTACACTAAGAACATGAGTTACACTGGTGTGATGTGATCTGTCTTGAGAAGTACAGCCAAACTGAAAGAACTAGAACTGCTTTCCCATAGGGCATAAACTGATGGCTGCAAGGATCAAAATATCTCCCTTGCCTACAGCTACCTCTAACAACATTGTACATTGGGGAGATTCTGTACCTTCTGAGGCAGAAGGGGTTTAACCACTGCTGAGAAGAGAGTTCTGCTCTTAATGGGACATTAATTTAATCCAGTATGACACGTTGTGTGGTTGGTTTTGTCCTCAAGGCTGTGAGAAGGTTTGCGTTGCATTTTTCAGTTTCTTGTCATTCTTTGCTTTTTTTCCTAAACATTCAGTGAATTGTTTTGCTCAATGAGAAAGTCTGAAAAAAATAATTAAGTAAACCTTCATGCAATGCCTGTCCCTTCAGTTCTGTTAAATGCCTTTGGACATGCAGGAAGCCACACTATTGAATGGAGTGAATGTGTTTGGGAGTTTGAGTTAAGTGTGTTGTTAACCTGGAACAAATCCAGACTCTGGAGATGCAGGACTTAACTCAAACACTTGTTGTGGAGTACTTGACTGCACCGTTGCCTTTCCCTGCCTGTGAGAGATCTGGAAATTTGGCAAAAGGCTTACACAAGCAATGTGTGGGGATCTGGGTGTGCAGGAGTGATGGGGGTCTTGCTTTGTGCTGGGGAGGAAGGTAAAGCTGCTAAACTGGGTGCTGTATTTGTTCTAGTGCTCTCTGGCTCATCGTCAAGTTCCAAGTATGACCCGGAGATCCTCAAAGCGGAGATTGCTACTACAAAATCCAGGGTGAGTAGTACAAAGGGACCTTTGCTTGCCATGAGTAACCTTCAGATATTTCCAGACCTCATGGTAAATACTAAAAGGGGATGCCAAAGCAGTTGGAAGAGCTAATGTTGCTATTTTTAATCTAGGAGGCGATTTATCAGAATTTTCAAACGTTGCAATCTTGGGATTTTGAAACACTTTTTTTTCCCCTTAGACTTTAGACTTCCTTGGCAGCTGGCAGGACATCCTGCTGCACAGACACGCTGTGGGCTATGTGCTGGCTCCTGGTTGTGCCCCAGCACTGGAGAGCTGTGAGTTCTCTCCAGAGACTGGCAGCTGTTTTGTCCTGGGCTCAGTGCGGGTTGTCAGCAGTGGCTGTGTGCGCTCTCATGCAGAGCCCGGTTTGGGAAGAAGAAAGGACTAAAGTAAAGTAGGTCAGTGTGGCCTCTGTGGAGGAATATAAAACAGCAAGCTGTAGGGTCAGTGGATTTACAATATGTGTTATCATCCTGCTGTGTTACTCGTGCAGTGGGGCCTTTTAGTTTGGTATCTTGGAGGGTGGCTTTTGTGGAGTGTAACTCCTGTTTTGGTGCTTAACAGTTTTTTTTAATGACTGGGAAGGTTTTAAACATTTCTGAGTAAAATTGACATGTGTTTCATTGTTGCCTCTCTTGAGCTTTTCTTAACTTTTCTGCTTATGAGGTTGGAACTTCCCTTGAGCCCTAATTCCCTGGTATAATAGCGTGTGCTGGATAAAACCCTAGCCAGTGATAAAGTCCTGATGAGGATGCATTTAGGGCTGTTTGCTGCTGTTGAGATGAGCTGATTATCTGGAAAATTTGTTTAGAGTACTGTCTCCACTGAATAAATTCTGAATTGAATGGGTAGTGCTGTACCTAAGTACCCATATAAGATATCATTCTAAAAATGTGACACCTTGCTGCAGGTTAATAAACTCAAGAGGGAAGTAGCTCACATGAAGCAAGAGCTCCAGTACAAAGAGCATGGATTTCAAACACTGAAGAAGTAAGTGTGTTCTCAAGATCTTATTTTCAGTACAGAACATTTCTGGCTTGCAATGCATCCCCCACTACATTTATAAATAGCTGCCTAAATAACGTAAGCTGAAATATGTTGCTGCTGATATCTTTAGGCATATGCAGCTGAAAGCAGTACACAGCCATGGGGGTAGTTGTCTCAAATCAATACCTGTGTGTGATTGACCACATCAGAACTGACTTCATGGCAAGAAGATTTTGAACCAGGATCTGGTATTCAGTTTTACTCAGTATGGCTCAACACAGATGACACAGCACAGCCCATTGTTTTGATTATAAGAGCCATGGATCTAGAGCACTGAGGAAAAACCTGAGGGGGAGTGTGAGGGGAGGAAAAGTTTCAGGTACTTACCTTTGTATGACTAGACATCTGGCATCTCTTAAAGAAATATTTATTATAAATGTCAACTGTGGTAGAATTCCTTGGGGAAAAGGGAAGGATGAGGTGGTTTGTAATTAGGTTGTGAAAGCAAATACATCTGTGCATGTGAGTCTGTGCCTGGTTTTTGAAATCATGACTGAAAATAAGGTAATTCTCATAGATGCCTAAGCTGATCCTCTCCAGCTTAGGAACAAGGCAGCTGGCAGCAGTCTGCCCAAACAAACCCTTTTGGGGGGTTTGTGTGCACCTTTGTCCTCCCTAGGGTGTCAAAGACATGATGATATGGCTAAAATTAGAATTCTGAAACTTAGGGTACTGCTGAGTGGAGTAACTTAGGCAGTGATGAATGGGGTTCTTTGTTCCTTCTCTTGTCCTTGTTATACTTTGGAGTGTGTTTTTCTTAAAAATTCCTGTCAAGATGCATGCATCTAGGATGATTCAATTAACTGGATGTTATAAAGTGTTAGCTTACTGTTGGTTTTTTTTAAATTTCTATGCAGAATTGACATGAAAATGTCTGATACTCAAGGTGGCTACAAACTTGATGAGGCACAAGCCATTTTAAGTGAAATGAAAGCTCTCAAGAAGGCCATCACATCAGGGGAGAAGGAAAAACAAGACCTCATTCAGGTATTGAAACAAGATGACTTTATATTATTTTGTCTCACCATTGCTGGAAGATTGAATTTCTGAGAAGTAATTTAAGTATTTTGCCTTTCAGATATGTAATTGAGATTTTTATTAACACAAACTAGTTCTATGTTGTGGTTGGACTGCAGCCTTTTAGTTCTTCAGATCCTGGAAATAAGAAGTATAAAACATAACAACTAACATTAATAAGCACTTTCTTAGAGATTAGTGTTCATCTCAGGGTTTATTGGTTAAGAATGAACCCTGTGGCTTTCTTGGTCTGCCATGTCCAGCTGAGAGCCTGTCTGTCCAGGCAGGATGGTGTTGTGGGCTCCTCCAGGCTGTGGGAGATGCAGTCCAGCCGTGCCTGAGCTCCTGTTTGTGGGGTCTGAGTGGGCTCAGCAAACATGTGGTTAATCATGTGGTTAGGCTAAAGTTATGCAGCTGCTGAGGTGCTTTGAGTAGGGGTGAGCTCACCTCATGACTTTTTATGGTTTTAGAGCCTGGCCAGGTTAAAAGACAGCTTTGTGAACGACAGAGGATCCCAGTCAGACCTGTGGGCCAGCAGCGTGTCTGTGGAAAGCTCCAGCCCTTTGCTACCCCGGCAGTACCTGGATGTCAGCTCCCAGACAGATGTTTCAGGAAATGTGAGTAATGCTTGAGAAACCCTGTGCATGTGGAGACATTCCCCCTGAACTATGTGTAGTACTGCCTTAGTGTGAGTTTCCAGGCATGGGCAAGTTTCTGTGGAATCATGCCTTCTCCTGGTTTAAACTTCAGCATGACCTTCATTTTTGTGTGCAGTGTTAATGGATCTCTAAGGGCAACCTCATGTTTCCCCACACTGTCTCTATGAGAACAACCCAGGTGGGAATAAAAGGGAAGGAAGCTTTTTTCTTGCTTCTTATGATGTAAATATTCCCACAGCTCTTTATAGCGATGATATGCTACGAGACAAGAAACTACAGCTACACGTGGGCCAAGCTCTAATGAGGACTCTTCCCTTAGGAGTGTGTTTGGCTTTTATGGTGTTACAAGTGAGAACAGTGGTGTATGTGCAGATATTTTCATGCCATCAGACGTGTAGAGCTCATAAACCTTCAGTCCACGTGTGCAACAGGATCATAAGTGTCAGGTGGTGCCAGCCTTGGTCAGTGCTGTGGGTGCATCTTATTTCTCACAGGACAGCACAGAGCCTCTCCTGTGAACCTTTACTTACACATTTACAGCCACTTTCAGTCAGGGCCACACGTGTTAGTAAAGATCTGCAGGTTTGGGCATGATGGAGTGTACCTTGTCTTTAAGACTTTAGAGCCAAAGCAAGATGTCATCCTAAACCAAGGGTGCAAACAGCATTTTAGAAAAAAAGATTACAAAGGTATTTGTGTGTGCATGGAAATAGAACCCCAAGATAGATGTGGTAGATTTACTTTTTTTCTGATAAACTAGGCCAAAAAGAGCCTCTTAATCTTGTGGGGTTTCAAGTATTTGAAGAAATCATGAAAAAATGTAATCAAAGGTAGTGTGTTCCTATTCTGTGATGGGTTTAACTAGGAAATGAGTTTGAGAAGAGAAAGTGTCACTTGTAACCTCATTGGTTTCAACAGAAAAAACCAAAAGAGGAGTGGTTTCTAAGTTGCTGATGTTATATTTTGTGTCTCAGTTTATTACCAGCAGCAATAACCAGTTGGCTGAGAAAGTGAGATTACGCCTGCAGTATGAAGAAGCAAAGAGAAGGTAATTCTTTGGACCTTTTGGCTGTCACACAGCTTATTCTGAGGATATTTCACTAGAAAAGGTGCCACCAGATTGAAACCCAGCAGTACTGCTAAATAAATATGGTAATTTTTGAGCCAGTGAGACAATAGGCTTTTCGGGCCAGCGTTATCTTTCAAGAAATAAATAACCATCCTAGAAATTACTAAGACATGACTAATACATGAAGAATTCAGTCTGGCCACACCTATGGGGACATAAGTGGTTTTGCTACCTGTTGCCAATGCTTCCCCATTCCTAATAAGGAGACTGTACTGCAAGGCATCTCCTTACCTTATTCAAAATGAAATGAATGTTTGCATGGCTTGAAGGCTGATAAAGAGGAAGCTATATTGTGTTAACACCTAACATATCAAAATATTGTCAATGGCTGCAATTCCAGAGCTTATCTGTAAGAACGTAAGTTTTCACCCTTGCCCTCTGATCTGAGATGAATGGAGAATAGATTAAAAAAATTCTATCTACTTAACAGGCCAATTTAAGCAAAAGGTTTCCAGGATTTACTTTTTTGAAAGATAATAGCTAACACAACTGTGTAGTTAAATGAGAAACCACCAAGCATTATTATTTAGACTTTGGCTGGCCTAGTCCTTACAGTGATGTAACCATTGGTGGTGGTGACTTTTTCACTTTTAACTGCTCTAGAGGGACTTTGCAATTCCAGAATAACAAAGTTCAGATGCTTGGTACACTCTGTACTGGGATATATGCAAAGAGAAGGATTTTTCTCCAGCCTCTAATTAGAAATAAGAGCTTTAAGGCTGAGATTACTCATAATGTTCTCATTTTGATATATTGGCACGGCCAATAGGCCATGTTTCTCAGTGGCATAAAATCTGATCTGTCTGTGGCAGTTGTCAAAGGCTGTGAATGCTCAGCTGCTTCTGACACAAACTTACACTGTTTTTCTTACGTGGAGCAGTTTCATCAGAACTATTTGTTTTACCAGTCCAAGATTTGCCAAACTACCTTGACATTGAAATCATGCAGTGACTTTTTGAAATAACATGAAAAATATTATTCCTTCAGATGCAGTGGTTAATTTTTCCTGTGTTAAAAGTGCTTTTTACTTCTAAGCTTTGCTGAAGACTGCAATTTAATTCACACTGATCTTACCTCTTCAGTGGTAAGAGGAATGCTCTTACTTTAGCCTGTATCTTTTCCAAGGAGGGGCAAGGGAATAGTGGCAAACGTGAGAACATAATCAATATGCTCTTTAAAAAGAGTCAGAACTTTATATAAAGGCAGTGCAGTAGTTCATTTGAAGTAATGATGAAGGGCATACACACATCTTGCAATTAGAGAATATTTGATACCCATTCCCCATGTCTGTCTCAGATTATCTATAGGTTTTTCTCAGAGTTTAAAAAATATTATTATGAGGAAAGATGGATCTGAATGGATATGAATGATTGATGCTAAAATGCAAAGTTCTCCAGCTATCAGAGCACTGTGGGTTTGGCAGAATGTTTAGTAGGAGCTGCAGAAACAAATACCTTGACTGCTTTAAAGCTGGAACAATACTATGGATATAGTGACTCACAAGGAACCTTCTGTTCCTGTGAAAATTCTTTCTTGTGATGTTAGAAGTGTTTCCTGTCCCCACAGCAGCATTAAAATGTTTCAAAAACTCAAAGAAGAGTAAATGCTTTGCCCACACATGTACTATGAAGGAACCAAATGGTGGAAATACATGTGCCTTATTAGGTCTGCATTTTCTGGAAAGGTAAAACTGAAGGCTTGAAATCAAGATGATCCCATATTAATTAGTTTAGAACTACTAGATTTGTTTTTGACTGTGGCAGGCTGTGTTTACACCATTGTTGGTGGACCAGACTAAAGGCAGAGATGTAGGTGAATAATTTGATGGCCTTCACTACACCAGATCTGTCAGGACACAATTCTGCCTGTTCCCTTACCCACCACTAAAGCAGGAAAGCCCTAAAGCAGATAATGTAAAACCTGCCAGAAAAGGACACAGAGAGAAACAGAGGCTGATGTCAGATAGGATTGTTAATTACTGGTTGTAGATACACATCTTAATGTCCATTCAGTGGAGATGCTTGTGTGTGTTGAACATTGAACACTCTCCAAAGAGACTAAAAATTTTATGTGTTGTGCTTGTGTTGCATAATAATAGACAGTACTAACTTTTCCTGGTAAAGAAAAAAAAACAGACTTGATATGACAATGAATAAATCATCTAACTGCCTTTTCTAGGTAAAAAGAAAACAGTGAAATAAAACTTGACCTTCCTGGTCAGTATTTCTTCAGTCTTGCAAGCTGGTGGCCATTCAGAAAGATGATGTGACCTGAGCCCAGCATAGCAAACCCAGCCTGGCTCAGCAGTGATGCAGTTCAGACTCAGGCAGTGAATTCTGGTGTGTTCAGCCAAGTGCCTGCAAGGTCTTCCTTTTGTAATGGTGCTGCTTTATTGGAAAAAATAGAATACATAAATCTCCTTTTAAATGAGAAGGACAAAAAGAATGATCATTTACCAAAGGTAAAACCTGAGGTTAGTTTAACAAAGCTGTTAAACTCGGAAATGCATAGAGAACAAATTCCCGTGGAAAAGCCATATCCATGCAAATGTATGCCAAAAGAGATCAGATTAATGCCAGCCAATCCTCTTAGACTCATATCCCTTCAAAATGCACAGAGGAATTCTTGGATTATGAATTAATGCCACTGTTAATTCTTCGTTGGAGCACAGTATTGCACTTAATCAGGCACTCAAAAACAAAACAGCTCTTAAGAAGACCTAAAAATAGTTGAGCTGAATATCTATCAATTATGGAACTTTAATTAGAGTGAGCAACCTGCTGTGGGAAATGGGTTTACAGAAAGTGAGGCTTCTCTTCAGAAAGGTGATCTCTGCTGTGTCTCCTGTGACAGTGGAGGCAGGTCGGTGTGTGTGAGCCTAATCCTTCACAGGCTCTCTTGGGGCTCAAGTTCCTCTTGGCCTCTGGAGCTTGGAAGACAAAGCTTTATTCTTCAAGGCCATTCAGGAGCCATGTAGCTGCTGCTGCCCAGATCTGCATCTTATTGCTTACCCCACACACTTTGATTTTGCTGGTTGGCACTAAACTTGCTCTGTGCCTGCACGTGTGCTGGTTTGCTGGGGGAAGCAGCACCGTCCTGCACTTCTGTAGCATAAACCAAATTCTAGAAAGAGGTGAACCAAGATTAGTGGCTGCAGCTGTTTATTGTGCCCAATTTCAGTCCAGTAATTCTGTCACTAGATCACAAAGCCCTTTTCAAAGGGAGATGAATATTGGACGTTCATTTTACACACACAGTTCACTTCCATTTCTTATGTATTTACTAAATCCAAGTGAGAGATTAACCTGAGTTAATCACATGAAGGGGCACGTATGCCTCTGGTCTTCAGTGAGGTGAATTATTTTTGCAAGTATCTTGCCTTACATTGCAAAATACTTTTTCTTCTTGTTTGCCCATTCTGCCCTTCCCATTCCCTGCTTTCCACTTGATATTTTTGATTGTGCAAGTTCCAGAAATGCGAGTTCCTGGTAATTCTTATTCAGCTTTATCTGTACTATGGTTTCTCACCAAACTGCCATGATCACCCTGTCAGGTCATGGAGAGTTGTAGGTCAGTGAGTGCAAAGGAGGCAGCTTCCTTGGCTGCCACAAGCTGTGCTGTCAGTCAAAGCTCTTGCTAAATTCTAGATCTGTATTGCTCTTGCTTTTAGTCATCATCTTCCTGCCTGAGCTCATGTGGTGTGGTGCTGAAGGACTGGTGATTCAGACTTTAAACCGAAATCTGGAATGATACCTCTAGTGAAAATAGACTTAAAATTGGGTGCAAGCAGGAAGCTCTGGATTTAGGTGGTGTTTTATTGCCTCTCTGACTCCTCACATTTGCAGGTGCAGGGTGCCCCAGAAGTAGTGTAGCTCTTTAATGTGTCTAAAATGTTTATTGTTGAGTCAACAAGTGAATGCTTCCAGTAGCAGCATGGAGACATGATTAACTTCCTCATTGTAAAGACAAAAAAGAATTCCTAAACTTTTGAGTAACCACTGATCTTTATCTGAATCATATATGGGAAGTATACAGTTCTTTTCCATAAAGCTAATTAAAGATCAGATATTTGCCACATGATACTCTCCACATGAACTACTGTGAGGTCATTGGCTGTAAGGCATATGATAGCTTTTTCTGAGATCCAGAATTTTTGTTATATTATTCCCTGCCTGGTGGACACTACAGATTAGCTAGAGACTTAGTTTTCTGTTGGGAACAAACCTGAGTTAAAACACCATTCTTCATGTCCACATGCCAGGGGTTGTTGTCACTTTGACAGCATTTTGGTAATGGGGTCACAAGGGTGGTTGTCCCTGGGCTGAGATTCTTCCTCAGGGCAGTGGAAGATGTGGTTGGTTGTGGTGCACCTTTGTGTGTCTGGAGCAGGAGATCAGCTACTCTGGGAATAACTGCTTTGTTGTGTTGGTTTTTTTTCCTCCAGAATAGCAAACCTGAAAATCCAACTGGCTAAGCTTGACAGTGAGGCCTGGCCGGGCGTGCTGGACTCCGAGCGGGACCGTCTGATACTGATTAATGAGAAGGAGGAGCTCTTGAAAGAACTGCGGTTTATTAACCCCAGACAATGGACTCGAGGGGAGGTGGAGAGACTGGAGATGGAGAGGAGGCGCCTGGAAGAAGACCTTCAGGCAGCCAGAGACACTCAGAGCAAAGCTCTGACTGAGAGGTAGGTTAGTGGGCACAGGACAGAGTGTGCCTTGTTGGGTGAGAGGTACCCAGGGGCAAGCGGCAACATCCCCTGGCCGACTGCTCAGAGCAGTGTGCCCTCAGATTCCCAGGACACTCCTCTTAGAAGGCTTCTGAAATCATCTCCCAGACAACCCACCTGCAAGTCTTAATCCCCCAGTGGGTGAAAGGTTGTTGTTCCTATGATGGATCCTTTATAGGAATGTGAGAAATGCTCAAAATAACCCAGTGTGGTGCTAGTGCAGTGTAACGTTTCTGTATGCAGCCAGCACCTCACAGCAGCTTCTACACTTGCTGTGCAGTCTGAGGCTTGGTAAATGTCAGCAGATGGAATTTTAAATTTTTAAAATTTGTTGTTTGTTCTCAGCATCCTCGTATGTGAGTCCTGTAGGATCTGGTATTTGACAGGGCTGTGGGACTTGCACGGAATATCCTGTGAATCTAAACTAGCTGAAAAAAATGCCAGCTATGCTCCCTAATTTTACTTGTGTTGCAGGGGGAGATCTCATGGGGATGTACAGTGAGGATGAATACTGCATTAGGCATTGCCTGCAGGTGTTTTACAACCTGGATGTATTAACGTGGGTGGCTACAACAATGTTTCTGGTAGCTGCAGTCTCTTGAATATGTATGGAATAGGCACATTGCATTCACTCTGTGGCTCTGTATTTTCATTTCTTCTACATGGTCAGTGTCCAGATGACACCAGTTTTTTATATAGTCTTTTCATGGTTTTATCATGCTGGAAAAAATATAGACATCTCAGCTGCAAGACTTTTACCAGCCTGAAATATCAGTGGTTTGACGAATCTTTTGGGTCTTAAGATGAACCCTTTCATTTGGGATTTTTAGGAATATGGTGATGTTCTAGTGTGCCAAAGAAATAGCATATTTCTGAGGAAGGATTTTGTGTCCAGAGACCTCTTAAGTTGGGGTGTGAGCACCCGAGTGCTTTGTCTCAAACCAGTTCAGGTGTGAAATAAAGCTGAGATGTTGCTGAAGTCAATAATTCATGTAGAGCTGTAATGAGATGGTTAATAACTAAATCATGTAACCCTTAGTCATCCACAGACCTTAGTGAAAGGAAATGAAGGCATTTATACATTTATCAGCACAGTAACTATAGGAATGCAATAATGAATAGTGAATAAAATTTGCTTGACTGTTTTGAGCTCTGATCCTAGAAACATTAACTTTTATGGTGCTAGCTGTAATTATTTTCCCCTGTTGTGAATGTTTTCAGGATTGAGTTCCACATTGTAAGAGTTTTTGAAGTTGGTAAACGTTTACACATCTCGACCAAATTCTGTCCTCTGTTATACTGTGTATTCTTATTAACTTTTGTAGGATTTCACAGGGAAAAAAAAAAAAGTGGATTTTATCTTTAATCTGCATTTTAAATAGTAAATGCTGCTTTTGCTCATCTTTTTCTTCTGTCTTCTCTTAGATTGAAGTTGAGTAGCAAAAGAAATCAGCTTGTCCGGGAGCTGGAAGAAACAACACGATTAGTTGCAATGTTGCACACCCAGCTGAAAAGGTAGGTGACCTTTTCCAGAAGCTGTAGGTGCTTTAACTGCCTTTCTCTGCTAACAATTTCATCTGCCAGCTGAGAGGGCTGCAAGGCCTTTCAGTAGTGACCTAAGAGCCCTGTGTAGGCAGTGGAAAGAGAAGCCTCGAGGATCATACATCAGTTTAGATGGATGCTTTTCACTGGACTGAATAACCTGAATAACTGCCTCTGCCTGACAGCAGGAGTTTGCACAGTCCCTTCTGCTTCAGACATGTAACATTTAGGTGACCAAGGATAGCTGAGATTTTTTCACTACAGGTTGAATTCCTGAAGTATTATATTAATGAAGTATGTTAAAGACAGCTTAACACACATACAGCAAGTGAAGTGGATCTTAGTAATGCAGCTACATGTATGAATGTCATGACTGTATTTCTCTAAATTATTTCCAAATGTGCTGTTGCTTTAAGTGCAGACAATGTATTGAGAGATCCCTGAATCTGTTGTGATCCATAAGGTTTCTGCAGTCAGAATGTGGCCTGGTAGTTCAGGCTATATTTTTGGAAAAGCACAGGATTACTGTTTCCAGACAAATTGCAGGAAGTAAGGTCAAATCATCATTTTGCTAAAACTGTGTTTTTATTGTTCTCATTTTCAAGAAAGTTCGATGGGTTTTTTGTTTGAGGTTTTTCCTATCAGTGTGTACTGAATTTGCTCTGTTTGTAGCTTCTGCTCCACTTGGATTCTGTTTGATTTTGTGAAGATGACACCGAAAAGACTGGAAAGACTGCACATGTCATAGTGCAAGACTGACATGTAAATAAGCCACCATGGAGAGTAGCAATCTGTGAGGCTTTTATGCAGTGGAAATGCATCCTATTTTCATTTCACCTAGCTGATTAGGGATCTTTTGAGGTGACCAAGAAGCATGTGAAACTAATTTCTTCCTAACCATGTGCCCAGTGTTCTTGGCATGCTCCTTCAGAAGAATAAGTGTTTGTTATTAACCCCATAATGCAAAATGTCTGGCATTCAAAGCTATGCACAAAAGGAAGTCAAGCACAGTTTTTTGATAGGGAAAAGATTAACTAAAACCCCCTCCCTTTTCATAGTGAAATACACTGAAAAGCTGTAAATTTATTAGACCTTGACACATCTACATATATTGCCAATATGCAAAACCATCTCTCATGTTTCAATTATATTTCACTCAGAAGCTTTTTTGACCAAATGTGATGCAGTACACATCTGTCATACAAATGCAGAAAACATCTTGTGCCAAAATTATACAAAATACAGCATACTTGCCTTTTCTCTCATAAGGTCATGGACATAATTACGCAAATGTAGCTTCCAGCTTTTACCCCATAAATAATAAATAAGGATTTATTAGGCTTATTAACATCTCACTGCTTTTCAGTGGGGCAACTTAAGCCACTTTTACATATGCAGTGATTTTTCAGTAGCTAATCCCTATCTGAAGTGAGGGTCAGTAATGAGCAGGGTCTTTAATATCCAGAGCAGGAGTGTTGGTTTAAATGGAATTTCTAGAGATGGTACATGTTGTAGTCACTACTGGAGTATTTGTTGGTCTTCTGAGCAGAAAACTGTGCTGTGGTGTCTGGGCTTTCTCATCTGAACAGACTTCTGTTCGGCACCTGCTTAACATTAATTTTGCTGTCAGTTATGTTCTGAACCTAGAACTCTAGGGATGAATAATGTGTGTGAACTGATTTCACAGCCCAGCCCCAGCTCTTTCCCTTGCTCTTTTGGCCCTGTATTCCATGTAGCAGTCTTTCACGTAGGTAAATCCTGCCAGTTTTCTGGGAGCTGCTGGCTGCTGTGATCTCTGAGGGCCAGTTCCAGGCAGCTGTGATATTGTCTTTTGGCTCCAGATCCAAAATTGAGGCAAATGGAAGAAAAAATTTCCAAATGGTCAGACAGTTCATTGCAATAACTTCATCTTCTTGCATGGGCCTGGCTGGTTTTTGTGCTTTGAAGATTAACAGGAACCAAAGATGTTTTCCAGACGGATGCGGGAGGAGGATGGTGTCACTAATTTTAATTGATTTGAAACTGTTCATTAGAGTTGTTTTGGCTAAACAAGGGCTCTTATGGGTTTGATATGGTGAGCAGAAAAATGTGTATGAATGACACTGTTTTTATTGAGAAGTGACCCAATGTTCCTGCTGCGTAGACTGTGGTTCTGGATTGCTGTGGGGACTAATGCATATGGCCTGAGCTAACAAAGCAAAACCTGTGGGCTTGATGACATTCCAGTGTTTTCAGGAGAAATTACAGTGTAATGGTTTTCTGACTTGTTTCCTCCAGTCTCTCCACCAGCATGCTTTCCCTCTCCTCGAGCAGCAGCCCTGGGTCTCTTGCATCTAGCAGAGGATCTCTTGCCACCTCCAGCCAAGATTCATCCACCTCAGCCAGTTTCACTGATCTCTACTACGAGCACCTGGAGCAGTTGGAGCAGTTGGACTCAGAATATCAGAACAAGCTTGACTTGCTCTTGGAAGGAGCCACTGGGTTCAGACCATCAGGCTGTATCACCACTATTCATGAAAATGAAGTAGCAAAAACTCAAAAAGCAGATACCACGAGTCGCGTTCAGGCTCTGAGATCCTTGTCTGGTACTCCAAAATCCATGACATCACTGTCTCCAAGGTCATCTCTCTCTTCTCCGTCTCCACCTTGCTCTCCACTGGTGATAGACCCACTCCTAGCTGGTGATGCCTTTTCAAGCCATATGGATTTTGATGATGCAGAGATAAGTACAAATCTCTCAGAACTTACCCTAAACACTGGGAGTGGCAACTGTAGACTGGAAGAGCCTAGAGCAGGAGATAAACATCTAGGTCAAGGTATGCACTGCATGCATTTATTTTTAATGTAGTTCATAAAGCCCTGAGAAGCAAGTGTTTCAGAAGCTCTCTGTCATCTTGATATCTTTATGTTGAAAAGTGTTTTCAGCTGTGAGTTCTGTCTTGTTTGGGAGGAAGGGTTGGTATTTTAATTTGTACACAAAAAATGCTGCTGATCTGATGAGTCTTTCAAAAGACTGTATTTAGGTGTGTTTTTATTGTACTTACACACACGTGTGCACAACTCACAGGGATTTGATGTGCAAATATAAATGGTTGTGGTGGTATTCCTGGTTTAATTTGGCACTAAACTATTCAGAATGTCATCTAGTGTTTTGGGTCTGGGAGACACATAATGCCATATTGACACAAACTTTTTGACCAAGCTTTTAAGGAGGGCTGGGAAAACCATTGAGCTTAATAGTTAAGAAATTATAGTAATAATCCTTCCCTTCCACTTTGGAATGCATAAGATCTTGCCCTGGTTCCCAGTAAATCAGTGGCAATGAATTTATTAATTTCAGCTGAGCAGACATGTCAAGGCTGTGCTTGAATTCTGATGTTTTGAGGCGGGTGGTCTCTTAGCAACAAAAACGTGTGTAGATTGTGAGTGTGATAAAATAAGACATTTAGAGATAGTGGATGTTCTCATATATGCATATGGCTTGTTGGTGGGTGGGGAGGGCTCATCCTTTTTTAGAATGGTGGATGGAAAGCAGGAGACACAGTCAGGGCACAGTGCTGGGGCCTGTCTGAAGCCCATTTGGCTGTAGTTGGGTAAAATCCAGTGAGTGAAAGGACTGGATTTGTAGCTGCAGCGAGAAAGAGCTTTAAAGACAATATAAACTTGCAAGCTATAGTCCTATGAACCAGCAGTACAGTTTGTTTCTGTTTTCACAGGATTATAGAACAGCCTGTGCGAATAAAGGGAACTAGTACCATGTTATCACTGCCTTCTGCATTAAGGAGGTTGACATTATTTAAAACACAATAAAAGGCACGAGTGCAAATCTTCCCCTTTGAGCTACCATTTTCCTAAAAGCAAGAGGTATTATGCATTTGAGTAGGAAACACTAATTATTCTTATTAGAACTGGGCACTGATTAGTTTTAACCTTTTTAGCTCTTCAAGATTTGCCAAGGCTGTTAAAGTGAAAGCTCAGGTGTTAAGCAGATTAAGTGATTACTGCTGTTAGCCAGTCAGCAGACAAAATAATCACCATAAGTAGTTTATTTCAGGGCAATAACGAGATGAGGTTTTACTCCTCAGGCATTTTGGGAGGGGGGATGGTGGTTCAGTGTAACACTGGAAATGCAGTGGCTGGATCTGGGGTGGTCAGTCCTGGGCAAAGCATGCTCACGTGTTCTGTAAGCAGAGCTCAGCAGTATATATCTGAGGGATTTGCTTTGTCTTTCTGTTAGAACAGAACCTCTGCTGCCTCTGGGACTGAAATAAGGTTTCCTTTCTCACCTGAAGAATAACTGAGCAATTTAGGAAAACCTGGGATCTGGCAGAGTCCTGCATTCTCTGATTAAATGGTGTGGATGTGAGGAAAGTGCATGACATGGCTCTTCAAAGCTTTGTCATGGGGTCTCCAGGAGAGCCCAAGGAAGGGAAAATGGCAGGAAGAGAAGAGCAAACTTTAAATTCTTGATATGAGTGGGGAAAAAAAGGTGGAAAACCACAGGTAGTGTTATCTGCCTGCTTGGAAATATGGAAGAGAGTTGAGTCAGTTCTGTACTCTTCCATAAACTTTCTTATTAGAGTGATACCTCTTCACAGACCTAAGGCTAAAAACTGAAAATCCAAATTTTGTATTAATTAGCTGCATGAAAGAGCTTAAGACTTGCAGGGCTGAGCTTCCAAGTCCTTTGCAAAAACAGGAAGGAAAAGGATGGCTGCATGATGAATCCTTTTCAGGGAACTATTCCTCTTAATTCAGGTTTACACTTTAACACTCCACTGTACAGAGACTGACTTCATTGCTGAGGTCTATGCACCCTCTGTATTCACCTCCCTTGGCCTCGAGGTGCTCAGGAGAAGTGGTAAAAAATGAGGCTTTTTGGGTTGAAAGGACTAGATGGCAGCGGTAACTGAAGGAGAAAAAGAGGTAAGGTGTGTGGAGGCCAGCCTGTGATGCCTTTCCCAGTAAGGAAACCTCATGCAAAGGGGTTCCCAGAGCAGCATTTCTGAGAGTGGTGTGTAGAACTCAAACAACCTGATCTAGAAGTTATTTTCATATTAAAACCATGGACTAGGAGGTGCAAAGCAGCACTGAGGAAAGAAGCACCACAGTTTTGCCCCTGCCCACACACCTCCAGCACAGCCTGTGATCCAAAGCACAGCAGGGACCAGGCCCTTGCACAGGGCAGGAAGGAGGATGGATTAAACTGTGAATGCCACTATCAAATGGATCCACTTGTTTTAATTACTGTGTTACAGATGCTAACTTCTATTTATGTGGATTGCCCTATGAGGAAAAGGTCTGGACATTTTATTTCTGTGATAGTTCTATGGGAATACCAAGATGAAAAATTCCATTTGATGGTAGTGTCAGAAAATCCATGGATAAACGGGCCCAAATGGCACAGGTGTCTCAATGGATTGGTGTTACCTGTAGCACCCTCTACTGTTGGCTGTAGAACAAATCTTTATGGTATTCCATAACCCTATGTTGAGCTTGCACACTTTTTCCACCAGTTTATTCAAAGCTGGTTTTAATTCTTTGAGTGGCTTTGCGAGACTGTGAAAAAAACCCCAAACCCCAACAACACAAAAAACCATCCCCAAAACCCAAAAGACCAATCAGAACTCAAACTTGTTTTTTAATAAAGAAAAAACAAGTGATGGAAACCATATATTGGTCTGGGGGCAAGTGCCCTGACAGTGAGGGACATCTGGGAGCTGGGTATGGCCCAGCATTCCTTACCCACATTGGCAGATGGAGTTCTCCAGACTCTGGGCCAAAACTTCTCTGCAGAAATGTTCAAGAAAAGATGCAGAATTTACAGAAGTTTCCAGGGCAGTTTTGTAGCACAAGGAATTTACATGAGATAACACCTCTGTGCAAAACTCCTTGCTTCACCTTCCTTCCTTTCTCTTACCCATCTCCTTTTCCCTGCATTCCTGCACGTGGCTGCTCTTTTAAATCTTAGAATATCTCTTTCTCTCCATGTTCAGCTAATTAACCTGGTCTTTGTGGACCTGCCTTCTGTCCTGTGTACACTAACCTTTTGGGTTTAGGAGTAGTCATGGGGTGGGTTTTTTTGCTGTTCCCCCTCCTTGAAGCTAAACTTGGCATAAGCTCTTCAGGCAGAATATGCCTCTCCCCAAAATCCATACTAGGCTAGAGCTTGGTCAGCAGCTTTTGCCCAGCTGCTGCTCTCTGGGTGGCTGAACCAGAAGGTCTACTGTCTGCTTAAGAGTGACTTGTTTTATTGGTTCATATTTATAAGTTCATTGGAACTTATAAATAAGTTCACTGGAACACACTCAGCACAACCTCTGTGTAACCTCAACCCATGGGTACGCTGCTGCAGGACCCATGGTTCATTGACATGTGATGAAGCCCTGCTCTCACCTCCACCACACAGGCTGTTCCTCATGTTTTCCTGAGGCTTTCTGTTCTTCAGGGCAATCGAACACGTTCCCAGTGCACTCACTCCATGGTTGCTTCTGAGCTCAGCCCACCCCACCCGTGCCCTCTCTTGTCTTCAGAAATGTGCCTGTTGCTTAACAGTACTTGGGTGGGGGGAAAAAATGCAATTCAAGGGGAGGAGAAGAAAAAAAGCTGCTGCTTATTCAGAGAGTTCATTTTCATTAACACCCACTTTTGGTTTTCCCCTGTGCTTTTCTGACAGGTATAAATACAGCTGGAGGGACAGCACTGAAGGTGGCGTGTGTGTCAGCGGCAGTGTCTGATGAATCTGTTGCTGGAGATAGCGGGGTGTACGAGGCGTCTGTACAAAGGTAGACATCAGATCTCTCTCTAGGATGAAGCCAATGACTCAGCTTTGCACACAGAGTCAGCTGGAATACTGCTGGTTGTGACCTATTTTGTAATTCGGCAGCTGAAGTTCTCAATCTCGGATTCTGAAAAATCCATGAGCAGGTTGAATTTGATTATCAAAATGGCCCGTGCTTCCCATAATAGCAGAAAGCAAGCTCACAGAGAGCTGTTTGAACAGCTGGTCTGTTTGTGGAAGTGCTGGTAAGCTGTGACTGCTGCCTTGGTGGGGGTAGCAGAGCCATCTGGCAGGTGTAAAGTTCCCCTCCTCTCAGTCAGCCACTCTGCTGTCAGTGACAGCCCTCAGTCAGTGGGAGGGGATTTGGGATGTCTAAGGAAAACAGCAGAGGCACCTTGGAGTGCCTCATGGATGTGTACATGCTGTGATGCAGTTCCCAAGTTCTTGGAACCAGTATGTGACTCCTGCAGGACTTGTCCCCCTGAGGACAAAACTTGTCACTGGAGCTGGGAGTCACTGCTCTTGCTGGGTTTGTGGACCTCCCATACTGCTTGCTCAAGCTGTCTGGGGAGCTTTGAAAAAAGTTCACTGGAAGGCACTGATCTTGTTGGTACCTGGTTTAGCTGCTCTAACATGGGTTTTCCTCCTGTTTTTATTAGCACTGAGGGTCATTAGTTGCAAGACACAACTGTAGAAGCAAAAAATTGCTCATCTCATATTCCCCCCATTCATTCATTTTTTTCATTAATTCTCTAGATAAATGAGTAATTTTTATGTTTACAGCACAATTCACTTTGACAAGGAAGTGCAGTGCTTCTGTAAATTAGAGCTTATGGTTCTCAACCTAGGCAGTCAGACAGTTGGGTGTCTCAGAGCCCCTGTGTCCCCTCGAGGGGACAGGCAGCTCTGTGGAGAGGGGAGGAGGGATGACATGTGGCAATTACAGAAGGCATCCCATGCACACTCACATGTCTGATGTTATTTAGTGTTGTTTGGGTTATCAGTTTACCAACCTTCATGGTGACTTCAGTGCCATTTTGATGCCTGTTCTAGATGGTCAGGGTGGGATGTGCTTTCCATGTGTCCTTTGTAGCTGAAAAGCAAGGAAATCCAAGAGAATGCTAGGAAGTAATATGGAAAATAATTAGAAGAGAAGAATGCTAATCCTGTTTTCATGTGCTACAGTGTAGCCTCTTGAGTCAATTAGACAATGAATGTAGTTTTGGGGACTTTCAGTGCATAAAACTTTGGAGGAGGAATACATGGGGAGGAAAATGATGCAGAATAGCTGTTTCCAGCAAGACCAGTCAGTGTACTCTGTCACTTTTAATGTGCTTAAGACAGTTTGATTTCTTAAAGAAACAAAGGAATTACTTAAATCTAATAAAACTTGAGAATTTTTGCTGTCATGATTCAGGACAGGATTGCAGTTGTTAAGTCTTATTTCTCTTGCTGGGCAGTCAGCCGTTTTTACTAAAATCAGTCAAGGGAACCCTTTAAAAATCCCCCACTGCCTTATTTTTGCAGTCTTTGTGTGGCTTTTTTTTTGGCAGTGAAGAGGGAAGACATATGACTTTCTGCTGATAAGCACTGTAACACATACCTCTAAGGCTGATTGCACTTACTTCTTAAATGAGCTTTCTTTTAGCTGCTAGTTGTACAAAATCCATATCCCTAACCCCTGAATGGCAGGGAAAAGATCTTGTATCACCTAAATGCAAACACTTCAATAAGAGGCAAATCAAGTCCTTAATTGTCTTTGATTCCTTTCAGACCATGTGTGTCAGAAGTGATGGTGTTTGACAGTGATGACACAGAAGCAGTTGGGACAGCTAAAGTGCAAATTGCAATGAGGTAAGCGTGGCAGGTTTTTATTGGATTTCCCTTCCAATGGAAAAGAATGATAGCTGGGATTTGAAAGATGGTGCTTTCTGTGCTGTTTTCTTACCCTGTTTATCCTGTCCTATTTGCATTAACTAACTAATGCCCTCTTGGTAGTGTAATTGAGAAATACACTCAGCTCCAGGAGGTTCTTAGGACCAGTTACCCTCTTTTGTGTCACTGGAAATCAGCTGGTGTTAGTGTGTTATGAGGGTGCAAAGCAGCAATGGGAGCACTGAGTGCTGGGCTGGAGAAAGCCTTTTGCTGGCTTGCAGTGTCCTTAAGTGTCCAGTTTGTGGGGGGAAGACTGCTGAGAGTAAATGGCAGTCACAATCACTGACCACACCTGAATCCCAGTAGTGGGTAAGGCATAGGAGGGCAGGCACAGAGGCACCCTCCTTAAAAGACTTAGCAGAATTTATGTGGGATTTGAGGAAAATTACGTAACACAAAACTCATTTGTCGTGGCCAGCCACAGTAAAACAATGATTACCCATAATACCTTCACTGTTGTACTTGCAAGTATTTTTACTTGTAACTTTCCTCTATTACAGTCACTGTATAAGGCCTTTCAAAAAATTTTAGTTACAGCACAGCAATTTAACCAGACCTCAGGAAAAGCAATGTATGTTAAGTCAAATCTGTAGTCCATTGTATCTGAATTAAATTCTGGGTGTTCTGGGCTGTTCTGTATTCTGATGCTCTGGTAGCAAAACTTCATGTCATATGCAACTGGTTTTGTTTTAAATTATAGGCAGTCATGGTCCCATTATAGTGTTGTCTTGTTTTTAAATTTTTTATGTCATTTGTGTTAATGAAACAAGTGGAACGCTCATTCATGGAGAGCAAGGCAGACTCTCTAACAGTAATGCTTTTTTGTGTCTTTCCAATTCAGATATGATGACAAAAATAAGCAATTTGCAATACTGGTCATCCAGCTGAGTAATGTTCCAGCACTGCTGTTACAACAAGATCAAAAAGTGTAAGTGGGTGATATAAACACACTTGATATATTTGTATTGGATTCCAGTGGGAATAAAACTGACACTGGCTTATGGTTTTTCACACTCTTAAATATTTACCCTTTCTGAAATGTTTGTGTACTTTGTTATGCGTAGCAACACTTATCAACAAATAGAGCTGTAAAATGAAATAAAGTGCAGTTTTTTCCTCCAAAGGTCTGTATTTGCTAGGAAAAGACTTGCCTGGAATTAGCACTAGCTGGTGAGGTTTAATTGTAGCAACTGCATCGAGTGGAGGGGGGGTGTTAATTCTGCTGCAGAACTCTTCCTTGGACACCTGCACAGGTGCAGGTGTGGGAAAATGCAGCTTCTACCAGACTCATTCTGGACACAAGATTTTTAAATTCAGCTGTGTGCTGACAAAAATTTGATTCACTTTTGCTGTTTCTACCTACAGAAGGGTGTGACAAGTTGCACAGGTGTAAAAAACCACGTAAAACAATGTTTTTACCACAATGTCTGATGACAAGATTCAGGAGGACGAGGTCTGTGGCAACTCCTGCCACTTCCCCTCTCCGACGCTGTGACAAGACCTTTTTTCTCAGTTGACTGATCCTCCAGGGAATAGGATAGGACAGGGATGTCCATGATGACTCTGCCTGACAGCTGTGTGGAGCTGCCCAGCTGTAGGGCAGCCCTGAGTGCCGTGCTGTTTCCACAGGACCATCCGTGTGGCTGTCCTGCCCTGCTCGGAGAGCACGAGCTGCCTGTTCCGCACCAGACCGGTGGAAGCTTCAGACAATCTTGTGTACAATGAAGTATTTTGGGTTTCCATCTCTTACCCGGCTTTGCGCCAGAAGACTTTAAGAGTCGATGTTTGCACTGTAGATAAGTCTCACCTTGAGGAATGTTTGGTTAGTATTCAGCTCTGTCCTAATAACTTTGTGATTGTTCCGTCTTTTTAATTAGACAGAATGTTGCACCCCAAAGTATGGCAATTTCTTATTACATAAGTGTTCTTGATAATCCTTGGCTGTATGGTCTGTCCCACATAGAATTCTTTGCAGTAACAATTTGGATCATGAAAAAAAATTATTAGATAAATGACTTTGTCAGACCACTAGATATTTCTTCTCTCATGACTTGATGTCAAACTCTAACTATTGTTCTTCCTTTTGGAAGCTTTTATTGTAGTGTAACTGAGAACCAATTACTTTGGTTTTTGAATGTATCAGGTTATGTACTAAATGTAATGCAGTAAAAAATGACAAGGCAGATGAAGAGGAATGGAACCTACAAAGCTAAAACATCTGGGGCTGGGCAGTGACTTTTGTCAGCCTTGCAAATTTCTTGAAAGGGTTTCTTCCTCTCCTGTTGCTTTCTCTTTTTGTTTGAAGCTCTGGCTGTAATTTATCCCGGCTGCAGTAGCCCTGTTCATACTTGTGGATTCTTGTACACTGCTGTAGTGAAACACTTGTTACTTGGAAGCCCTAGACAATGCTAAAACTAAACATAAATAAACCATTACTAGTGATGTTGAAATGGGATAAACAGGCAATTTTTCTTTTTGTCAAACTTGCCGAAGTCAAGAAGTCCTGGATTTTCACTCTCACTTCTTCTGACTGGTGAGGTAGTTGTTCATTTTAGTATTACACTAAAACTGTGTTTTTTCTCTCAATAGGGTGGAGCACAAATCAGCCTTGCTGAAATATGCAGATCCGGAGAGAAATCAACCCGGTGGTATAACCTCCTTAGTTATAAATATCAGCAGAAGCAACACAGGAAAAACAAACAAGGAAACAGTCACTCTGAAGTACCCTGCACTGAAAAAACAGTAAGAACAACTGCTTTAATCAAACAAGTCTCTTCTAAACAGTACTAACAAGAGGGACTGTTAGAGTAGAGGAGAAGGGAAGGCTGGTGTGTTTATATTTACAACTTGAACATGTTTAGTGCAGCAAAATAATAAACATGTCGATTACAGATATGCCCTTGTCCTGGGCTAAATACTTACTGAACCCTGCTCCTCACGCAGCTGAGGGATGTGGTGCCTGATCTGGTGTAAGTGCTGTGTGAGCTCTTGCCTGTCTGCCCACCAGGCAGTTCACTTTGCTGCAATGAACTTGCTGGACGAGTCGAGATCCACTTACCTTTGCCCACGCATGGCATGGAACAGGCCCAGCCTGGAGCTGCTCACGTGCACGTGCTGGGGGAGGTGGGCCAGGAGTGCTCACACAGGCTGGGCTCACCCTGGGTGTGCAATGGGCTGCTGGAACAATGCAGGGCTCCCTCCTGCCCCTGGAGGAGAGCAGGGGCTGTTCTGACCTGAAAGGCTGGGCACTGTGCAGTTTGTGAGAGTCATTTCTTCACAAGAAGCCTCTTGCTCTCCTCAGGACTCTGTCTCAGCACTCTTAGAGCAGACAGCTGTTGAACTGGAAGCTGTGGAGAAGAAGCTGGAGGAAAGCAGAAGCACTTTAACTAGTGGAGAGAGCTGGTAGGTAGCATCCCACCATCTTAGTGTTGTGAGGTGATCAGAGCATTTGGATATCCATGTGCAGAGGAAGAGCAGATGATTCTGAGCTGTGGGAGGCTTCTTCTGTTTCTGTTTTGGTGAAAAATCCTATTTATTCTGTTCTGGAGGCTGTGCATGGAAAATGAGAACAAAGCTGATAAATGTTGAAAATAGTCAACGGCACTATGCTAATTTTGTTATTTGTTCAATGTTCTATGGATGTCCTGAAAACTTCACTGTATAGTGCAAGGCTTTGCTTGAATATTAATTTGGCTGTTGTTTAAATAGTTCAGATTCAGATTTCATTAATGAAGCCCAATATTTGAAATAAAAAGTAAGCCTGGCCAATGGGGTTGATGGAGAAGCCTGCTGTGATTTCAAATGAGCTAAAAAGGATGTCAAAACATTGCTTCAGTTTTGTCCAGCCACACTTTTTAACTGAGATTAGTGGCATCCTGAGAGCTCCCCTCAAGATGCACTCACCTTAAGCCCAGACCACATGGCTGAACCCTCAGCTTGCTTCTTTTGAAGCCAGATCAGGATGAAGTTTTTGGCTGTAATGTTGCCTTCTGATGCAGTTTCACTCCAGTTTGTGTAATCCCCTGGCTGCCTTGGGGATGTGTTTGTGTCCAGCAGCTTGCAGGAGGTAACTCCTGCTGCAGCACCACTACTGGCCACAACAGGCCAGTTCAATAACAAAGCTGTTCCTAACAGGCAAGATGAAGAGGTTCCTGATCCAGAAGAACAGGATGAGATCAGTGAAAATGAAGCAGAGGAGGAGGAAGAATTCTGTGCTGGAAAATCTCTGTGGGAAACAGAAGAAAGTCTGAACTCCCAGCTGCACGTGGAAATAGCAGAGAAGGTACAGTCAAAGGCCTTTTGAACAGAAAGATGAGTAAACCTATTTCTCAGCTGACAGGGTTGCTGTTGAAGTGAGCAATTATTTCAAAGTTCATCATTGATGATTAAATGTTCTATCTACCCAAAATCTTTGTAAATGACTCTATGTGACCATTTTGTCTCACAGGTAGTGTAGGGTTGTTTCATGCCTTTATTTTTTGCTGCTCACGAAAACTGTTTTCATTAATGTGACAGTGGTTTGACCTTGTTTAGTTCTGAATGGAGTTGTAGTCAAAGGTATGCTGTACACGTGCTCTACACATTGATTTGGATCTCTGCTGCAGATGCACAACAAGATAATGGTCTTTAGAATCATACCTCTGTTCTCTGTGAGATTGCCAGGTCACAAGGATGTCCTGGATCCACAGGCAAAGCTTGTTGGAATCAATTGTGTTGTACAGCAATCAATGGATGTGGAGCCCTTAGGGAGCAATACAGTCCATGTAGCAGCCAGAGTTCCAGGAGTGAAGTGTCAGGACACCCTGCATGGAAAGGGCCAAAAGAATCTCTGGGTTTGAATGCAACAGCTGTGGGACTGAGAGTGTGGCTGTCAGACAGCCCTGGGTGCATGTCATGGGGACAATGGCAAGGTGGCACTTACACTGCAGGCTCTGTCTTCCAGGTGGATAAAGAGACCAACACAGAGAGCCCTGCACAGTCCTCCACTGTGGTTCGTCCGAAAGACAAAAGAGCAGCAAACCCACCCCAAACTCAGTTTGTCAGAGGCAGCACCATCATCCGCTCCAAAACCTTCTCCCCAGGACCACAGAGTCAGTACGTGTGTCGGGTAAGGAAAGGGCAACCCCGAGGGTGTAAATGCTGTGATGGGTGATATCAGGGTTCACTTAGTCTGAATTTTTCACAGAAACATGACAGTGCTTTCTTGTCTCCCCCTCTGGCTTCAGAATTTGCTCTGTCCTCACCTCTCAGAGAGTATCTTTCCCTGGAACTAGCAGCATTAAGCACAAATTTATAAGATATATATGTGCACATGTGTTTGTGGTACATGCAGCATGTTGAGATGCCCAAACTGACCTAGAAGGGCTGCTGTAAAATAGTGATGGATAGGCTGCATATCAAACCCTTTCCTGCTGCTTTAAGACTGTTCTGTGCTAATTTGAACTGATTGAGCTGTGTCCACCTGACTTTACATGAGGTGAATGTGAAACCTTAATAGAAATGGAAAGGTATTACCTGATAATGTCAGCAAAAAAACTGTAGAAGCCTGAAAGTCTCCAGTGTGCTTTGTCTCAAGGTAACTGAACAGATCATGTTTTGGGTTACATGTCACTTCCTCTGCTTTGAAATGTTTGTTCACAATTATTTCCTGAATTGAGGGTCAGAATAAACTATAAATAATGCCTCTTTTTAGTAGAATTGGCAAACAAGCAAGCACTGTTTTTTAATCATGCACAACCTGTCCCAAATGGGCGTGTTCTGAACACAGCTGAGCCAGATTTGCTGTGCAGGTTCTCTCTGCTTCAGAAGCAGGTGCTTCCAGAGGAACAAACCTCACTTACTTTGCAGCACAGCTACTGTGTCCCAGCACATGCAGATCCCACACACCTGCTCCCCTCCTCCCCCAGCTTGGAGAAGGAATGTGAGAAGGGAATTAAACCCCACTTAGCTGAGCACTTTGTAAGGGTCTAGAGACAATCACAAAAGAAGGCAGGCTGTGTATGTGTAACATGACAACTCTTCAGCTGACAAACCCAGGGGGGAGCTTTCAGGTAAACCTGCCTCTTCCACCACTAGCTTAAAATACATGTCATTAGAGAAAAGAGAATTCTCTGATAGAGAAGTCCCATGTTTTACAGATGCTAGAAAAGATTATTATTATTATTGTTGTTGTTGTTGTTGTTGTTATTATTACTTAGAGCTTATTTTTCTAGGCTGTTTTGCCCAGGCTAGTTACTTTCACAGCAGAAGAGCAGTAGTGGGGTAGAGTCCCATATCATACCTTCTCTTAGACTGTGCAGAAATAGAGACACAGTTCCCAAAAAGGGACAGAGTTCAAGGCTTGTGGCAGGATCTGTCTGTGCACTCAGACTGGGGTGTCTCCTGTAGCCTTTCACAAAACTTCATAGCTTTCACAAAACTTACAGCCACTTAGAGAACCCTCTGGTCTCACTGATAACGTGTGTATGCACTGCTTGTATTTCTTGCATGAAAAATATGTGGTTTTCACATTCCTTTTCAGCTGAATCGCAGTGATAGTGACAGTTCAACTCTATCCAAAAAGCCCCCCTTCGTTCGAAATGCGATGGAGAGACGAAGTGTCAGAGTGAAACGGGTAAGAACATCACCACTTTTTTTTT
Source organism: Manacus vitellinus (assembly GCF_001715985.3). Classification (NCBI taxonomy): domain Eukaryota; kingdom Metazoa; phylum Chordata; class Aves; order Passeriformes; family Pipridae; genus Manacus; species Manacus vitellinus. Next base: position 8,377,705 of record NW_021939882.1, read on the forward strand.
TTCCTCTGGCACAGACACTTGGCAAAAACCAGAAAAGGGTTTTAAAGGAAAAATTTGCAAACATAAATCAATTGCCACATGCTTTCATTCACAACCTTTTCTTTGTGTGTGAGAAGTCTCTCAAGGCTCTCAAGGATTCTTTGATATAACAGAACATGACAGCAATGTTTAAGTTGGAATTAATTTAGAACAATGAATTTAGGAAGATGGTTCCTGGTATCTTCCATCTTGTCAGAGCACAAGGAGTAGCACAAACAGTTTTGCTGTGTTTATGGTTTTGAGATTCTTAAGTATTTACAATAAACGTGAGGAGCTGGGGAAGAGGGTGAGGAGAATGATGTCTCAGATGCTCAGGTGACCCTGTTGTAGTGACCCCGTGGCACACAATTAATCCCTATGCCCATTGTGGTGGCAGTCACTAAAATTCCCCCAGGATACTGATACTGAGCTCCTAAGGAGATGGTTTTCTTGGGACAGCTTGTGCTTGAAACCAGCAGAAGGCAACACGTCACTGGAAAAAACAATCACAGGTTTTTCTGCAGCATTGTGGATTCATCTGAAGATGAGACATTAAACTTAGGAGCAAGGTGTGCAAGCAGGGTTTGTTTTGTTTGGAGAAGCTTCCAAGGAATAACTTTAGTGGAAACACAGAAATCAAAACACTTATCTCTAAGATTTTGAGTTTGTGTTTTCTGTCTTGAGATGGGCTGGAAAGCAGGATCAGTAGAGATGGTTGGAAAAATGGGTCTTGTGATATATTTGGCACTTCCTGGGGGGAGTGGTTGGGACAGTTCTCCTCCCTGTGTTCATACACCCCTTCTTTTCCAGCCTTCAGTCAAGTCCTTCGGTACAGAGCGTCTGATCCGCACCTCCCTAGACCTGGAGCTGGACCTGCAAGCCTCAAAAACCTGGCACGACCAGCTGGTTCAGGAGATCTCAGTGCTGAGGGAGCTGAAGGAACAGCTGGAACAAGCTCAAAGTCAGGGTGAGAAAGAGTTGCCACAGTGGGTGAAGGACGATGAGAGGTTTCGGCTGCTGCTGAGGCTGGTGGAGAAACGAGTGAGTAACACCTGCCTTTGGGCTTCATTCAGCTAGTTGGGGAAAATGGGATTTTGGAATAGGGGACTTTGGACCATCACTAAAGGAAGCCTCAGCACTAGTCACTCTTGTCTTCCACGTACGGCTCCATCAGACTGTTAGCCCTGAACCCTGGCATTTACCAGCACAGAGATTCCCTGCCCTAGCACAGGTGCCCATAGGAGGAGTCACAAAAGCCATCTGTTCTGCCAGGGCAGCCTCCCAGCCTGCAGTAGGTGCAGCGTGTGGTGGTTGGCACTTACCTCACTCTACATCACACCCTCCCTCATGTACAGGGCTCCTTCCCAGCTTCTGGGCTTGGCTGGGCACCTCTGCTGACACCAGGCAGAGACTGAGGTGTGATGGCACCAGGGGTAGGAGGGAGTTGGTGCAAGATGCTTTTGGGCACAGCAGGAACGTGGGGTGCCATGTTCTTATGTGAACTGATCTTTTGGCTTAAAAGGTGTATCAAGAAGACACCAAGAGAGTGCTGATAGCACCCGTAATTCTTACCAAAGGCTGGATAGAATACCTTAGAAAAAGCTCTCTCCATTACATTGGTTGGTTGACAAGCTTCAGTTTAGCTCCTGTGGCTCATGCTTTCCAGAGTCAACAGTTTTCAAACCCCTCAGACCTCCAGCTGAAATACTTCTGTACTTGGAGATTAGTTAGGATAACATAATTCCTCTTGGAAACAAAACCGTTTACGTGTTGTTTATTTTTATTGTTTGTTTAGGTGCAAAAAACAGAACACAAGTGTGAGCTAAAGGCTGATAAAATGATGAGAGCTGCTGCCAAGGATGTCCACAGGCTGCGAGGGCAGAGTCGGAAGGAGCCTCTGGAAGTACAGTCATTCAGGTAATTACAGGTAAAGGGGAGGAAAAATGGACTGCTGCCATGATTTTTCTGTGGATAACAAAGATGCTGATGAGGAAGTCTGATCTTTGCAGAAGTAGTTAAATGTTAATAAGAACTTCTGTATTTTTATATCAAAGTATAAGGTCTGAGAGTCAGGGAAACTCGTTGCAGCACTGCACATGATCAAAGCAGCTAGGAGTACTCCATATCATTCCCCACCTGGCAGCAGGTTCTTTGACACAGAAGCAGCCCTTTGCTTCCCTAACAGATCTAGAAGGGAAAAAACCCTGAGCCTTTCTGAAATGGCTTTTGGTAAGGTCAGTGTTGTGAGTTTAACTGCAGCCTCATGCCTGATAAGTAAATTAAGAGGTGTAGGTTAAGGGAGGATGTACCGCTGCTCCTTGTGGGAACAGCTGGTGGGATAAACTCTCATGTGGATGATGGACATTCCTGGCAAGACTCCTGTTGCATTAACAACTGATCTTTTTTTTTAGAGAGAAAATGGCATTTTTCACACGGCCAAGGATAAACATCCCCACACTCTCTGCAGACGACGTGTGATCACCATAAAGTATTTGCTTTCCGGACAATTCTACAAATGCAGTTTGGGTTTTGAAGTTATTTATGTGGTATTATGAAGGTACCAAGGCATTTGTATATTAGAGCTTTTGTCAGTATGTGGATGTTTTGAAGATTTTTAGGTTAAAGTTATATCATCACAGAAACCAGCATTAAAGTGACAAGATTGTATAGTTTGTATATTTAGGAATGTATTTTTGGGAAATAGAATTTTAAATAAGAACAAATGCAGCGTAAGGTGCTGTTATTCTTAAATAATGCTGTTTAGACTTTTTGTACAGCTCTACCTTTTAGAGGTTTTACTGCAATAAAAAGAATTTGAAGGAACCTCACCCCTACCTTCTATGATGTTCTGCATCGGACTCTCAGTGATGTCTTTTGTACCCCGTGGGGAATGCAGGGAGCCAGTTTTGGACTCCCAAGTGCTGTGAACGAATTCTCTGTGAGCTGTGAAGCATTTGTGTTTCCTGCCAGGTCATAAAAGTAGGTGTGAAGTTCAGAATACTTGCACTTTTAACATTTGTACTGCAGCTCATGTCTGTAATGGGTCTGTTAAGGTAACGTGGGGAGCCCATTGACTGTTGTGGGTGGAGGGCTGCAGGTTTAAAGTCCATTTTAGGTTTTTCCAATAAAGTGACCTTTCTGGACAAACCTGCCTTCTTGCTTTTTGTCTTGTGTGAATCTTCTCATCCCTTGGCACCTAAGTTGAGGTTTTTTTCTGTCACTGTCTGGAAGCATATAACTTTTCATGTGTCTTCCTCTGTATGTCCTTGAGACATTTTTGAGAGGTAGCTGGTGGATACACCTTGGAGGAATTTGCTCCTGGGATTTTTCCTTTTGTTCTAAACACAGGTTTTACTAAAGGTGTTAGAGATGTAACTCACTGCTCCCTGGTTGGTTACAGAACATCACTTTGCACATAGTTGGGTAAGAGCCACTGGATGTTTTGTCAACCCCAGTCCCAGCCCCTTTGTGCCAAACTTCTTGCTGTGCTCGTGGCTCTCACAGGGAATGTTCGCCAGCACCATCCCCTGAAGACTTTGTTGTTGTGTAACATGAAATGGTGTAACTGACATATTTCATAGAATCACAGAGTATGCTGAGCTGGAAGGGACCCACAAGGATCATCAGTCCAACCCCTGGCCCTGCCCAGGACACCCCGACAATCCCACCCTGTCCCCGAGAGCGTTGTCCAAACACTCCTGGAGCTCTGGCAGCCTTGGAGCTGTGCCCACTGCCCTGGGGAGCCTGGTCAGTGCCTGTTTCTTCTGGGGGAAGAACCTTTTCCTGAGATCCAACCTAAACCTCTCCTGACACAGCTCCAGCCATTCCCTCGAGTCCTGTCACCTGTTTTTCCTCCCCACCTGTCCATTCCCTGTGCCCATTTTGTACCCACACCCTGGGGACGGGACGTTTCACCTGTGAAACTGCTGGTTGGTGACACTGAATGAGGGATTGGGGGTGCCCTTCCCTTCTCTCTTCTTCTTTCCCTTCCCTTC
>NW_021939882.1:8382917-8505162 GCF_001715985.3 Manacus vitellinus
TCAGACTGCCAGGTCTGCCTTGGTGAGTGATCAGTATTGACAATCAAGGACAGAGGCAACTTCAGGAAAGCTTTGACTCCACAGGTTGACTTCTCATGTGCTGCCCCAGGAGGATCTGACTGAGAGGTTCTGGACATTTGGCTTTAGGTTTTTGCCTGCCATACTTGTGTGTTCTTAAGCAACTTTCCAGTGTGTTTTTTGCTTACAAACATAAGACAAGCACTGCCATAAAGCACCGAGATAATAAATCTGGCTGCTGAATCTCTGCAACTCTTCTTTGCCTCTGTTTTTCCCTTTCTTCTTTGTTGCTGCCAGGAGAGGAAGCATATCTTGGATATTCTGGTAAAGGTGTTCTCCCTTTGCCAACACTGCAGTCTGGTCTTTAGTCCTTAAACAAATTCCAGTCACTGAAGGAAAGCAGGGGAACAGTGTTCAGCTCTAACTCCAGGAGGCTGAAGGAGGCCATGTGGAATTACTGAGCCTCAGCCTACCTGACACCTTTCTCCATAGCTCCCTGTGCCAGCTGCAGCAAGCCCTGGAGCCTGTGGTGAGCCAGCCTGCAGGAGTCATTAGCTCTTCAGGAAAATAACCCAACCAGGAGCAAGAAGTGTGTGCTGAGTTATTGCACCGAGCCGGCTGAGCAGGGCTTGGCAAAGTAGGAATAGACATAAAACTGATCAGGAGGCAAGAAGAGAGATGTTCTGCTCCCTTTCTCTTGCTCTCTCAGGCCATTTTCTCCCCCCTTTTTTTTTCTTTTAAACATGATGGAGAAAAGCTCTGTCACATTAAAGCCCAGAGACAGCAGCCTATGCAAGTTTCTTGTTAATTCAGTGGGATCTTTGGAAGATGGTCTTATGTGCTAAGGGAAAAGGTGAGGGTGATTTTGGTCCTATTGAAAAAGCTGTAGTTTTTTTGTATTCACAGGTGAGGGGAAGATTTCTAGTACTCAGCTGACCAAAGAGCCCTTGGAGATGTCAGCATGGCCTCATGTAATTCCTGCAGCTTCTCATGAGGTGGTCATCAGGTATGACCCTTTACTGACAAGTTGTGATAGTGCAGGTAGAATAAACCAGGGGGTGACACTTTATGACCTGAACAGCAGCTTTTTCCTTCCTTTTCTCAGTCACACCTCTTGTAGATCAGAGGAGTGTTGGTGTTGTCTCCCTTCCTCGCTTGGATGGTACCATGAGAGAGGAGTTACAAGGGTTAGCTGTAGTTTGTTTTTCAGGAAGAATGTAGAATTTATAATACCCCTTCCATAACATCTAGTGTTCACAGGTGATTTCCTAGAGAATTAGCTTTATCATGAGATGCAGGGATAGGGGGCATTTATGATGTGAATATCTAAAGACCTTGTTCCAGGTGAGCACAGCAACATGGTTATGGATTCTGTGGGGGTTGCAGAATCATAGCATATCTCAAGTTGGAAGGGACTCACGAGGATCATCATTTATTGGGATCCCAACCCCATTCATTCTGGAATCCAGTGTAAGCATTGCTGAGTTCAGGCTTTTCTGCTGGGTTGTTTTGAATGAAAACTTCATCATCTGTATTAGCTGTTGATGAGCATAAAAAGGGGGCCTGAAATGGCAGCAGCAACGCTGGGGTAGGCAGCTGGGCCACCATGGTGAAACCTTCTGCTCTCAGTTCTCACTCAGGTAACATAAAGACTGCTCCTGAAACTTTCTGAAGAAGAGGAGCACTACATGTGATAGGCAGATGTGATAGTCTGGGGTGACAAATGGGCTTGGTCAAACCTGAAATGGGGCCAACCCAAATGCCTCCAGGTGTCTCTGCTGCTTTGGTGCAGTCATGGGAAAGAACTAGATGAGACTTGCTGAGCTGTGACATTGTTTTAGAGGTTTTTACCTCCTGGCCAAATTAGGGTACTAATTGTCACCCTGTGTCTGGGTGGGAAAAGCTGTTTGGGCCAGGTGTCTGCCCCAGGGGTTGGTGATTCCTGAGAATCCTAGTTTTGGGTTCTGGCTGTGCACATGGATAAACCTTTTTCTTCATCCTTGCTCACAGACTAACAGTATGGAAAGAAGCTCCAGTAGGATACTGGTTGTCTCACCTCCTACAGGTCTTCCCTTGGGTAGCCAGAGGTGTTGGTGATGATGGAGGAAAATCCAGATCAAATTCATGTTCTGAAAGGCTGATACTGAAACATCCTGGTGGTTACAGCTTTGGAGGAATCATTTAATGCAGGAGGAGTATGTGTGAGCTGCTGCTTGTCTTGGATATGCAGTGATTTTAGTTTCAAAAGCAGAATGTGATTTTCTGGGTCTGGACAAGGTTTGCCCTCGATGCAGAACTCTCCTTGGGGTCTTGGTAGCCTGTCCTGAAGCTGGTGACTTTGCTAGAGAAAAGACAGTACTGTGGACACAGAATTTACAGATAATGTGTTAAGAGTAGAAGCTGCCTTTGTGCTTTTCTTTAAAGCACATTCTAGGGTTGAGGGGAATGAGATATGCATTTCACTGCTCTAATGTTCTTTTAAGGCAGTTTGTAGCAATATTGGTCACTGAAACTTACAGTGACTCAGCTGTGAAAACACAATGAATTCTCTCTTGTGCTATTTTAAACTTGAAGTTCAAAAGATTTTTCAAAGGGGTGTATAAGTTATATGAAATGCTACCAGGTTCAGGCCAGGAAGAAAAACCTGAAATAAACCAGTCTATTTGCTGTTGGTTGTATGGGGGGAGGTTGGTGTATGTAAATGAGAGAAAAACAGTTGGGGCACATACTTTGGCTTGCTAGAGCTGAAATGGACTATTTGAAGTGAGTTAAGGTGCAGCTGTTCAATGATTTTGGTTATCTAAAAGCCAAACTAGAGGATTTTATAAAGTTTTGGGGTTTTTTTTTCCTCAGAGTCCTATTTTTTCACATCTGAACTGCAGGAAGCAGCATCCCGTTCTCCTGTAGCAGAGGAGACCTTGAGGCTGTAAAAGAAGTGTGCCATAAACTGAAGCACAGCTGAAGAGTGACCTAAAAAGTACTGATTTTCAGCTTGGCCCACAAATAGGCCAATCTTAAGATTATTTTGCCTCAGCTTAGGTTTTGGAGCATCTGCAGTTAGTTACAGCAGCATTTCTGGGAGCTGTTGTTCAGGTGGACATACAGGACCAGAAGATTCAATGGCCCAGTTTTTTTCCTAATTAAATATTCTGTTTGTTTCAAGAGCAACAAAGTAAATGAGCCCTTTTTGATAAGGTTTGGTGGCCTGTTTGACTACAATAATAGCCTGAGCTGCATCCTGCTGTGGAAGTTCTGGCAGAGAAGAGCCTGGATGGGGGAGCTGAGGGGCTGGGAGCCAGGGTGAGCAGTGCTTGCTGCCTCTCCTTCCATAGAAGCATTGACTGCCTTAAATCTCCAGGAGCCTCCAGGCTGCTGTGTGTGAGCCAGGTTTGTGGCTCAGGGCACAGAGCCTGTTACAGAGGAGAACAAGAGATGGACAACAGAGGTGAAATTTCAGCTATTTGGTTTCTTTAGGAAGTGGGGTGAGGAAAATTCCTGCTCCTTGCAGTTGCTTCCAACCATGAGTCCAGGCTGTGAAGTCTGGAGGGACACAAGAAAGTTTGTTTATTTGGATCACAGAGGTTTACCTGAAATTCCTGATTGCTCCTGAATGCCTTGTGTCAGTTTGAAGGGAGAAGCCACACTGAAGGCAGGGAAGGAAAGGTTTTGTGTCTGGGTGGAAGTGAGTGCGCACTGCAGAAATGCCCCTGTGCAGCAGCAGGCTGTACTTCCCGGAATTCCTGCCTCCAGGTGGGGTTTGAGCTTGCTGGAGTTGTGAGTGATTGTGGTTTCCTCCTCTGGAAGAAAAACTGTGAGATGGTGAAACTGGCTGAAGGAGGCTTTAGGGAATTTTGAGTCAGGTCATTTGACATCTTTATTAGATTAAAAAAGCTACAGGAAGTGGTTATTTTGGGGTGTTCCTTTATTAGCATGACCTGTTGTCTTTCTTGCACTTTTGTCCTGATATCAGTGAGATTGCCTTCTGACTGCCTTTTTTAAAGAACATTCCAGAATCCCTGGTTTTGATACAAATAGAAACAACCTTTACACAGTAATTGTTTGGAATTATTCAACCTCCATGTCCTTGCTGTTACCTTTATGAGAGGCAAGATAGATCTTGTAGCTCATCACCTCCTGCCCCCACTCCAGGAATTGCTGTGTGACAATTCAATTTGCTTTCCAGGAAAACGAGATCAAGTTGTTGACTGCAGAAATTGAGCGTCTGAAGAACTTTGGGTGCCTGGGAGTGTCCCCCAGTTTGGAAGGGCTGCGAGACGAAAACGCAAAGCTCAAGTATCGGTTAAATTTCCTTCAGAAGGTAAGGGAGTAAAGAACAAAGAATTCTTGCAGCAGCATGTGGGGTTTTTTTGTTCTAATTAAGGCAAGCTAAATTAGTGATGCCAGTTTGTTACAGCTAGTGATGTGTGACAGTGTGCTCACTCTGCATTCTGACACCTTAACTGGGGACACATCAGATATTTTTTGGTTCCTTAAACAGAAAGCTACCTTATGAAACGTGTCAGTAGGTCAGCAAGCCCACACTGTCACATTTTGGCCAGTCATGCACTGGGTGGCCAAGCTAAGGTGTGTCTCAGGATCACTGACAAAAGTGTGAAACATAGTGCAGCCCTGCATTCAGGGAAAGGTTTGTACTGGGAGGTTCAACAGGAGAATCACCTGATTTTTATGTTGCACATGTTGCTCCTGTGCCTAGAGGTGTCAGCCAGATCTGTCAGCTGTGCTTTACCAGGCAGCCAAGGAGAAAAGTGGGATGTAACAGTTCCTCAGATGTTGTGAATTTAACCTTCTGGATCCTGTTGGTTTTTTTGGTGGGTTTTTTTTTTTTCAGAGCCTTCAGGAGGAAAGAAGTAAAACAGTAAAAAGCATGATTAATATCAACAGCTGTCTTCAGGAGATCTTTGGAGCTGCTATTCAGGCTGCCTACCCAGAGTTAGAAAACCCTCCACTGGTGGTGACACCAAGTCAGCAGCCCAAATTTGGGGATTACCAGTGTAACAGTGCCATGGCCATATCACAGGTAAATGTAAACAATCTTAACAAAGAAGGAAAAATGGGGATGTTGTCTGTTGGAAGCTAAGTGACAGACAGCACAGTGAAAGTTGCAATCCTGGACTTGTTGTAGGTGTCTGGGCTGAGAATTGAGTGTGTGTCTAATGGCATTTTGGGGGAAGCATTGGCCTTTACAGAGTTGACCTTTAAAGTTTAGATGACTGTTATGAGAGAGTTAATGTGTAACACAGGAAAATGCTCAGTTCGTGGGATCTAAATCCAATCACGATTCAAGTGCTGCATTGATTTACTAATGATGTGCAATTATCTACCAATTAGTGAGCTGTATGTTTGGAACTAAAACCAGCAAAACAATAAATCACAATTCTGGGGAGTTACAAAATGTTGAGAAACACCTGCATATCTCTGCATGCTCTTCCCTAGTGCCAGGAAAGTGTGATGTCCCCACACACATTTGCACAGTTATGTGCACATACTCCCTTCTCAGAGGGCAGGTGACAAACAGGTGCCCCATCTCTTGGGACTGCAGGTTCCCCTCGCTGCTCACACCTCCTGTTGTGAGTGTTTTGTGGGTGCTGATTGTTGTTGTGTTCCTAAATTTTCAGTTCTGTGACTAATACTCTTTCCAGCCTTTTGAAGTGCACTATTCCACACACTTTTCATGCTCTCATTCCTGTCTCATTGGCTGTTGTTATCCAAGCATTTGCTAAGTGGAGGCTATGTGGGCATCCCTACATCTGTAGGTTTTATTTAATTTTAAAGTAAAATCTGCTATTTTATTTTAAATTAGCAAAAGGCAGGAAACATGGGGGTTTTGTTACCATGTTCTGATGTTGGAGGTTTCAGGCAGCTGTAAGGATGGTTCCACTTTACAAACCCCCTGTTTAGTGTGTGCAAAGGAAGGAGTGGGTTTTTTTTAGCCTGTCTGGTATCAGCAGTTACTTAGGAAACTATGGTATTGCTACTTTGTGGAAGATATTTGACCAAAGAGGACCCAGATAGAACAAGAGATACTTCAGCAGCTGGCTGTGCCTGTGCTGAAGTAAAACCAGGAGGTGTGGGAGAAAGCAAGCACCCAAACTTTGAATGCATTGGTGCCTTTGAGCGACTAAATAGACTCTTTGTAACCTGCAGATCTTTTATTTGGCAATCTCAAACAGAGACAACTTTTTTTCGCATGTTCTGCTGTCAATTCACCTCTACGAATGCACTAGACTGGCAGTTTTGACATGGAGCTTGCACTGCCATGTGTGGAATTGTGCTCCTCCAGGTCTCCACGGGCAGCTGCCGTGCCCGTTGTCCGGGCACGCTGAGCGTGACTGGCCATACGTGCCAGCCAGCAGGCGCCTGGCCGGGAGTGCCAGGGCGGAAACAGCCCTCACAAATACGTGTGCCTTCCCCTGCTCTCATTAGCATATTGTGGCAGGGCTGAGCCCCCTGGGTGACTGCACTGACACGGGATTCAGAGCGTTGCCACTTTTCTGACCGCTGCGTTACCCCAATTAAGTCGCGGTTGGGATTCTCGAGCGGTCCCGGCTTCCCAGCGCCGACGTTGTTCACATAACTCGGTGTCTGAACGGGCCCCCCCAAGCCAGGGTTTCGAGTTCCAGGTTGTCAGCTGTGCTGGTGAATAAGGGTTCCTAGTGCTGGGCTTGGCTGTGGAGTTTGTTCCCTGCATAGTGGGCTGGAGCTTGGCAGTGCTCACCCAGGCAGCAGTCTGAGAGTGTGTCAGCACAGCGGAGCCAGGGCATGACAGCAGCAGGTTATGTACTTCCTGTCAGCCTAACTTTTAGGGGCTTGGCTGTGGGGCAGGTCTCCCCAGGGTGTCCCCTGCACAGAGCCAGGATCACTGGGACTGCCAGAGGAGCGGGAAGTGCCCTGACTGGGGCAGCACTGGGACGTGCCAGGCAGCAGCCTCTCCCTGCAAGGCACTGATGTGGAAAGGGCCCTCACAAATGCCTATTGTTTTCCTGGGAGCTCATCAGCATATTAATGCCTGGGGTTTCAGCCAGGACCTCCCTCTGCTCCTTAGAGTCAATGGAGTATGGTAACCAATTCTGGAATGGTTCAGATAACACGCCTCTTATCTGGTATAACATGCCCATAATCTGGTTTTGCATTTATTTTTCCTGCTACTTTGAGTAGTATTAAAGGCATAAAGGAGGTTTACTTTTCTTGCCCATTCTAAGCCTTTACCATTCTATAAGGATCCTGTTATGACAGGTTAAACAGGAAGCTGAAAACTTTAGTAGAAATACATTTTGCAGCAGACTGCAAGTTAGCAAATACAAGCAAATTCTGAGTTGACAAAGAGGTACTTGATCTTCGTGGCCTTGATGGGAGCGAGGTGATGAGTTTTCAAACACATCACAGTAATAGCAGAAAATCACCTGCTCAGAAACAAACAGTTGTGGTAATTTTATCCAGTGTGAATGTAGTGTTTTGCAAGGGGTGGGTTGAACTAGCTCACAGAATCCTCCTAAAGGGTATTTTTGTAAGATTTGCAAAAAGCTATGTGAGAAGATGCTTTGGGAATGGACAGGGAAATTTGGGAGTTGGACTAAATGATCTTTGAAGGTCCCTCCAACACAAACTGTTCTAAAGCAGTCATTGTATGTAAATTTTGAGTTCCTCACAGTGGGAGTGCCACAGTATCTGCATTTCTGTTCCAGTCTGTAGAATGTTTTGGAGGATTGAATTTTACTTGATCTTCTTGTTGTGTTTCAGATACTGCTCAAAACCAAGGAACAGAAGGTTATCCCACGAGAAATCGCTGACAAAATAGCAAAAAACATTCCTGCCAATGAGTGCATTGAGAAGGTCGAAATTGCTGGTCCTGGTGAGATTAGTTTCATGTTATACAGTAGGTTTTAAGGCAGAAGGGGCATTTTTATACTGGATGGTTAACAGGGAAGCTGAACTGAGTTCAACTCATTTGCGTTTTGTGATTTGAAACTGCAGTTTGAATTTAAAACTGCAGGGTGAATTAGCTGCTTCTGTCTTGGTGAGCTTTGTAGCCCTCAGACTTGTGCAGCAGCAGAAATCTACCTCTGTATTAGAACTGCCAAGTATGATCCTGACCCCCTTAATTAGCAATTTTTCCACTGATGCTTAAAGGACCAGCTTTTCCCCTTTGAATACCAGTGCTGGGTATCAGGCCACAGTCATGAAATCACAGCAAGAATTGATATGCCCTTCTTGCTGTTCCTTGCATGGTGAGGAGACCTTGACCTCTCAGCACTGAGAGGCTGGAGCAGCATGGAGGTTATTAATTGCTGCATCTGTTTTATCCCTTATCATGTATCTTAAGACCCAAGAAGAAATACAAGGGCTCATATTCCTTAGGGCTTCAGCATAAACACAAAAATCCCATGGCACAGCCCTTCTAGTGCTTGGGCATAAATTTGTTGATTGGCTCTGTGAAGCAGAAGTAAAGCAGTGTCATCCCACAAGCATGGATTATCCCAGGTGAAACTGTATGGTTTAGGATATTAATTTTAAAAAAAGGAGACAGAGCAGGATCTGGTTTTGCATTCTGGAAACCAAATTATTTATTTCCTTGTAAAAAATTGTTTTTATAGGTTCACCTTTGAGAGACAGTGCACGAAAAGGAGTTATGTCAGTGGTGTAGCTTGAACATCTGACTCCTGCAGTAAAGGCTGTAGTGATGTGAATCAGACTCTTCTAATCTGGGAACAGAAATTGTCTTCTAGTGACAGCTTTGTTGTCCTGTGGCTGAAAAGTGTTTTGTTCTGTCAAGCTGACTTCATATGCTTTTGTGCTTGAGGAAACTGAAATCCAAGGGCAAAGGAAACAAAAAGTAGTTTGAGGCATTTCTGCAGCCCCAGCACTGATGGTTGGTTTTCTCCTCTAAAGGTTTTATCAACGTCCACTTGAGAAAGGATTTTGTGTCGAAGCAGCTGAGCAGTTTATTGATGAATGGAGTTCAACCACCAGCCATTGGCAAAAGGAAAAAGGTACAGCAGTGAACACACAGGCACCTGCTATAGGTGAATCATGCTGGACTGCAGGTAGCTTTGAAACTCAGCCCTGCAATGCTGTGCTGAGCAGATGGCCATGTCAGCAGGTTGTTAGAGCAGAGTAAGTGGGATGTGGCATAGGGGTCATGGGTAGGCTGTGTGTATGTAGTGTGGTCTCTGAGGGGTGAGGGACGGGGCTCCCTGGGGCAGGTGTTGTGCCCAGGTCAGTCTGGGAGTGATCCCTGACCCTGAGCTGGGCTGCAGCAAAGCCCAGGCTGGAAGCCTGCTCTGATGTCCCCTCTGGGCCCTCTCTGCTGTGTGTGCTGCTGGTACAGGGTGTGAGGGTCAGCAGAGGTGAGCCCTGTTCCCCCCACTCCCCCTCAACAACACCCAGATTAAACACAAGAGGTGTGGAAATGGCCACTGCCTTTTATTCATGTGTTCCTTTGTGTCCAAGGTGGTGGTGGATTTTTCATCCCCTAACATTGCCAAGGAGATGCATGTTGGCCACCTGAGGTCGACCATCATCGGGGAGAGCATGTCCCGACTGTTCGAGTTCGCAGGTTATGACGTTCTGAGGTGAGAGGTGATTTTTGGCTGTGGTGGGCTTGGTTTGGCTGAGTCTGTGGAGTACCTGTCTCTGTGCTTTGGCCTGTGTTGGTCTTTGTTTATAAGCACATGGCAAATAAGCTGTTATGTGTAGAAACACACTAAGCTGAGCAAGTGTAGCAGTGTAAGAAATCAAGGGGGGCAGCAGCTTCATTGCAGTGAAATTGGGGGAGCTTGACTGGTTTGGGTTTCTGGTATTATGTGTGTTCCTTCTTTTGGCATATATATTTTTTAAATGTGTGTATCTTAGAGCATATGTTTAAAAAATCATTATTGTGCTCTTCAATTCCTTCAAGGTTAAACCATTTAGGAGATTGGGGCACCCAGTTTGGAATGCTCATTGCTCACCTCCAAGACAAATTTCCGGATTACTTAACTGTTTCTCCTCCCATTGGGGACCTCCAAGCTTTTTACAAGGTATTTGTAGCAAATAAGTGTGATATTTATGTCAACATCTCAAAAGCAGATGGAGGAACTTTACAGATTGCAGAGTATTTTGGAGAAACAAAAGAATCGAATCACTGTTAATAGATTATTGCAGTAGCCTCCCACGGGGTAATGAATTGTGGTATCTGGTACTGAGTTGTCTGTATGGGGCATGATCAGAGGGCTTTGTAAGCTTGCAACCTCTCTGTCTTTTGGGATGAGCATGCTTGGAGGGGCTGCTATGAATGGCAGCTGGTTTCAGGGGAGAAGGCAGTGCTTTTCCACCTGTGTTTCACTGCAGGAATCCAAGAGGAGGTTTGACACAGAGGAGGAGTTTAAGAAACGTGCCTACCAATGTGTGGTGCTGCTGCAGAGCAAAAACCCCGACTTCATCAAGGCCTGGGAGCTCATCTGTGACGTGTCACGCAAAGGTGACTTTGCCAGGTCCAGAAACGTGTCTCAGCAGTAGAACAACGGGGTTTTCCTCACCTTTATGTCTGAGCCCATGCTCCTGTTTTCTGTTGAAAATCACTGCCACACTGCTACGAGAAGCTTAAAGTAAAAAGCCAGTGGTTACCACTGTGTGTGCATTTAATGGAAGTATTTTGTTCTGTTTCCCTCCTCAAGAATTCCAGAAAATCTACAAGTGTTTGGACATCACACTCACAGAGAGAGGGGAATCGTTCTACCACGAGATGATGAAAGACATCGTCAAAGAATTCGAAGATAAAGGTGAGGCTTTTGGTCTCAGGTCAGAATTTCTGCAGCTGTGAGGATGTGTGGTAACCTCACTCCTACTCAGCAAGGCTTAGGGCTGATGCTTTTCAAGTTGCATGTTCCCCACCTTTGCTTTTTCTCTCGGCCACATTTCCTAAATGTGGAACTTTTATGGCTTTTCCTTCTTTCTGCATTAGCAGAATAAATTCTTATATGTTTCACTCCAGAAAGCTTGAATCTTTCTTACTGACATCAAAATTAGTTTGTCTGTGATATTTGTAGGCAATAGCATGAGGTACTACTGGAATTTATTGTATTCTGAATAAACAGTCAGGGAGCAATACAGGACAGACTTCCTGGTCTTAGTGTTGTGACTGTGTGGGAACTTTGAGAAATCATGTTGACTTTGAAACTGGCAAGAAGCCAAATGCAGCATAAGAAGTCTCTGGTTTTATGTGTTCCTGTCTGGATTCAGCAGTTCTTAAGTCTAACTGTCTGAAGTGTTCTGACTAGTCCTACCTCTGAAAGACTTGGTGCTAGGTCCTCATTGCATCTCTATACTGTTGCCTTTAATGTCATACCTTGTGATGCTGGGTTTGTGGCTGGGCAGGGGGATCTGGATGCCAGTGTTGGGAGTTTTTAAATTAGATCCCTTCTGGTAAGGCCACCTCTGTACAGATCTGCTTCCTTGTGTGTAGTTCTGGAAGTGCTGTACGGAATGTGACTTGGTTGACAAGGGAGTTCCATGTAGGTTTTTTCGTATTTTGAGCCGTTAATTATTTGATCATGTGAGTGTGTGGCCTTTTTGTGCTGGTAGCATCAGGGAAGTGTTTCTGCTGGCCCACAAGCCTCCCTACTGTGATACAAGACATGTTTTCCTTTGCTTTTGCAGGGTTTGTCCAGGTTGATGACGGGCGGAAGATCGTGTTTGTCCCGGGTTTCCCTGTGCCGCTGACAATCATGAAATCAGACGGAGGTTACACATATGACACGTCAGACTTGGCTGCTCTTAAACACAGGCTGTGTGAAGAGAAGGGTGACATCCTTATCTACGTAGTGGACAGTGGACAGGTGAGTTCCCCAGTTCTGCTCTCACTGCTGGTGCAGCTCATCACAAAGTGTGTTAAGTGCTGGATGCAGCAGTAACGCAGGTAGAACACCACAGGGTCTTTAGTGTTGTTGGTATATCTACCCCTTACCTGTGCAGTGATGGGAATTCACCATCTGTAAGCTTCTGTAAGCCAGGAAAACTCTTCAGAAGGTTGAACTTTCTGATGGGGAATTTCTCTGTGGAGCTTGAAAAATTTTACGTCTCGTAGCGAGAGCGTTGTTGTGAATGAGATAAAGCAGGGAAGAAAACTCTACCTGGAGGAGTGGGCTGAGAACCGGTTTTTGGTGTTTATTCCTTGCAGTCTGTGCATTTACAAACAGTGTTTGCAGCTGGACAGATGATTGGCTGGTATGACCCCAAAGTGACCAGAGTGGCCCATGCCGCGTTTGGAGTGGTGCTGGGAGAAGACAAGTAAGTGCTTGGGTGCAGTTTTACCTCTGTATTTGCCTTAGAGAGGATATTTGAGTGAATGCAGGAGACTTGCTCTTGTTTGTTGACAAGTATGTGACATGCCAAAAAAAAAACCCAGAAGAAAGCACCTCATCCCATGCTGTTTTCCATAACTGTGTCATTTTCTTGCCTGTCATTGTCCTTGATCCACTGGTGCTGTGGTCACATTCCCTCTTGGACCTGGCTTCTGCTGCCTGGCATTTGGGGAGGGGCACTGGGATTGGCTGGTGGAAGCTGATGTGAATGCTGGGAGATGGCAATGGTAAAGACCACAATTTCCATTACTTTCTACCTTCTTCATAACATAAGTTGGGAAAAGGCTGGCACTGGTATTGTATCCTGCCTGATGTTTGGAGTTGGGACAGTTCTGACTGTGGGAGCCTTCCTGGTCAGCACCCCGTGGGTGTTCTCTTAGTTTTGTAGCTGTCTCTGTGAGGGCAATTTCTTCAATACAAAGAGATCTGCCATGTGCTTTTTTACTAAGCCATAAGGTGTGAGCAGTGGAAATCCCTGCAAGAGACTCTGGTGCATGTCCTAGATCTGCCTGGGGTGCCCTAGGCAGAGGGTGGAAGTGTTGTGCCTCTTATGCAGGTGGTCATTTTGTCTGTGTGTTTTCAGGAAGAAGTTCAAAACTCGTTCAGGGGATACAGTGCGTCTCATAGACCTGCTGGAAGAAGGGCTGAAACGAGCTATGGACAAGCTGAAAGACAAGGAACGGGACAAGGTACTTGTGACAGATTGCTTATCTTTCCTGGGAACTGCTGGGTACTGCAGAGCTTCCTGGGGGTGGGAGCAGAGAGCTGGGCCTGGCAGGAGAGCTGGGCCTGCAGGAACTGTCAGGTCTCCCCTGTGTGCTGGCAACAGCTGTGACTCCCCCAGGATGCAGGAGGTGATGGAAGAATATAAAGTTTGGACTGTCCAAAATGCTCTGTAAGGGTTGGAGGACCAGGTGTTTGTTATGTGTACATAACAAGAAGCAGGAGTACAGTATGAACATCACACCTGACAGGTGGGACACTGTGGGGTTCAGAGGTCTTGTGGGCTGTCAGAAAAGGGAGTCAGCCTTAGCCTGGGCAGGGCTGCAGTGCAGTTGATTGCAAGAGAAGTGAGATGTGAATGTGGGGTTGTCTGGTGCCCTGAAGTGGAGAGGTGTGTGTGAACTGAGTACCACGTGGGTAAAATCCCCTCAGCAGCCTGGGCTTTCCTCTTGAGCCCTGCTGGGTGGCCAGGGCTGCATGTTCTGGTTCATTAGGGCAGCGTAGTGTCCTTCCTCTTGACTGTGATCTGCTTTGAATTTGCACCAGGTCCTCACAGCAGAAGAGCTGAAAGCTGCCCAGACATCAGTGGCTTTTGGATGCATTAAATACGCAGATCTGTCCCACAACAGACTAAATGATTACGTGTTCTCCTTCGACAAGATGCTGGATGACCGAGGGAACACAGCTGCCTATCTGCTGTATGCCTTCACACGGATCAGGTGGGTGAGGGAGCAGGGGGAGTTGGTGCTGATGCTCTGCACGTGTGGGCAGAGGGGTGATGGTCACATCAGTGCTGGTGGAGGTTGGTTAGAGAAGGCAGCTACACTGGTGTGCACCACAGGCAAGATTTTATTTGTCACTGCAAATGGTGTGTGCTCTGCCACCTGAAATGGCTCCTCTGTGTGACACACATCCCAGGGAGGGAGCTGCAGGAGTTTCTGGTAATCAGAGGATTGGGGTGATTGGAAAAGGGTGCACCTGTGCTCCAGCAGCTGCTCAGCTCAGGCACTGCCATACCCCACAGTTTTTCTGGCACCCTGAGCCCTGGTTTGCTTGGCAGCATCATGTGTCCTTGCTGATGTGGGTGCCCAGAGCCCATCCATCCCTGTTCTTGTGCAGTGCCCTCCTGGATCACCTCGAGGGCAGGGCCTCCCCCTGTGTCCCCAAGGCTGATTGATCTCTTTGGCCTGGTTACCCAGGACTGGACATCAGTCCTGGGACAGGCCTTGACCAGGCTGGCCCCAGGCAGGCTGAGCAGTGGGAGCCCCACCAAGCATCCCCTGTTCTGGATCATTCCAGGGCTATCGCTCGCCTGGCCAACATTGACGAGCAGATGCTGCGGAAGGCAGCCAAGGAGGAGGTGCTAATCCTTGACCATGAGAAGGAGTGGAAACTGGGCAAGTGCATCCTGAGGTTCCCTGAGATCCTGCAGAAGATCCTGGAGGACCTGTTGTTGCACACACTCTGTGACTACCTGTATGAGCTGGCCACCACCTTCACCGAGTTCTACGACAACTGCTACTGCGTGGAGAAGGACAGGCAGAGTGGTGAGTGTTGGCCGTGGGGTGCTGCGTGTGCCTGCCACTTGTCATAGTACAGACACTGCAGGGTGTTCCCCTGTGCTGGGAAGGCTGTTGTCACACTACCTGCTGCTGCAGAACAAGGGTCTGTGTGGAAGGACAGCCCGTGTTGTCATCTGCCTGTGAGCAGGAAGGTTGAGTAGAGTTGGGAGCAGCCAGGCATCTGGAAACACGAGGGCCGGTCAGTCTGCCTGGCTCAGGGAGAGCAGGAGGGGCTCAGTGTGCCAGTCCAGGGCCAGGCTGTGGGCAGAGGGGAAGGCACCATTGGTTGTTCTGAACACCTGCTCCAGCTCCTCTGTTGGTGTTTTCCAGGCCAGATCGTGAAGGTGAACATGTGGAGGCTGCTCCTGTGCGAAGCCACTGCCGCCGTCATGGCCAAGGGATTCGACATCCTGGGGATCAAGCCTGTCCAGAGGATGTAGCTGTGCCCTGTGGAACGACAATAAAGGGACTGAACAACTGGAGTTGTCTGTGTCTGTTGGGATGGAGTTGTGGTAAGGGAAGGTGCTCTGGGGGAGCAGCACCCTCTTAGGAGAGAAAGGAAGAGAGGAATGAAAAGCAAGGAGGAAGTAAGGGAAGAAGGAAAGAAAGGATGCGGGGAGGGAGGAAGGAAAAGGAGAAAAAAGGAGTGTGGCTTCAGCAGTCACAGGTACAGAGGCAGACGAGGGCTGTGGGCACAGCTCAGAGCAATTCCCGGTGCAGGATCCAAAGCCCATGAACTCCAAACACCCAAGGGTACCTCCAGGAAACCCTCCAGCCACCTGCAGCCTCCCTCACTCCCAGAGCCAACCTTACTGTGGTGACTTTCCATCCTCTTTACCTTATTTGCCAGGTAGGAGCAGGTCACCCGGCCTTTGGTGTCATCTTGGTGCTGCAGGCAGGCAGAGAGCAGTTTTACCTGGAGGAGCAGGAAGCCCAAGGGAGAAGATCAGTTAACTACATTCCCTCAGAGGAAAACACAAGGGAAATGCCTTTCCCCTCAGGAGCAATGTTTTGAATCCCTACGGAGCTGGCAAACCTCTTTGCAGGGTGCATGCTGATCTTGGGGAATTGCTAGGAGCCACAGCTCCTGCCTTTGCCTTGGGATTTGTTGGAGGCTGTGCTGTGGGCCTCCTAAAAAGGCCTTCAGACTCCTAAAGCAGCACAGAAATGCAGCTTTGCTGCATTGATAGAGGTGCTCACTAACATATGCATGTGTGTGTGTATATATCTACATATATCTGTATAGATCTATGTAGATACAAGAGATGTGTGTCTATCTGATATCCCAGGTTCTTCCCCGTACAGACAGCTGGGGGAGGGATGGGCTATCACAGCTGGTCAGTGCCCAGCTCCTCATGTGGTGGGCACCAGCTGGGGCTTCAGCAAGTACAGCCCTGTGCAAACACACTCTCCTGATGGCTGGCCCCCAGACATCAAACACCAACAAACAAACAAACAAAAAACTAAAACCAAAATGAAACCAACCAACCAAACGAAACCACAGTGCCCTCAAACCCACCCTGCTGCTGACAGCCACACGTGCTGGGGGCCTCACCAGCTGCCCAGACCATGCACTGTACTCCCTGACCCCCTCTGTGCACTCACCTGCACCCACAGCCCTGCCAGGGCCGTGCACTCCCTCCTCCCAGGGCTGGGCAGGGCTGGGCAGTGCCAGGACCCCATCCTGCCCTACCTGTGGGAGGTGCTGGGCAGGCCTGAGGATGGCAGTGGTGATGGGTCCTGCTCACAGGGGCGAGGCCAGGCCAGGCAGGGTCAGGTTCAGTGGTGGGAGCAGCATCAGCCACAGTCCAGCAATGGCCACAGTGCCCAGAGTCCAGGTCTGGGTCCGGAGCAGTTGGAGTGTGTATTCCAGGGGCACAGCAGAGGCTGCCCTGCCCAGAAGGGGGACAGCCTTCTCCAGATGCCTCCCCTGGCAGGGCAGGGGGCACAGCAGCAGGAGCCCAGCACCCTGGGCGAGGGGCACCCTTGCAGCCCAGGACTGGAGTCAGCAATGCTGCTGGAGAAGCACCCTGGTTGTAGTAGGGTGTGTGGGATGAATGTGTGTCCAAGGGTAGCTCAGGGTGCTGTGCAGCCTGACCATGCTGACCATGGGGTACAGGACAGCCAGGAGGTGTCAGGACAGCCAGGAGGTGTCAGGGCACCCCAATGGTGCCCTTGGAGAGGGGTAGAGGGATTCAGGTCACTTCTGAGGAAATGGGGACCTGTGGTTGGGCTTGGGCTGGGGGTGGATGGGGTCACTGAGGAGTCCTGTCCAGGTTGGAGACTGATGCCATGCAGAGCACCCCCTACTCTGGGGAGGAGTGTCACTCAGAAGGCAGGGACTGGTTGTGGGAGTCAGTGCTGGAGGAGCCCTGGGGCAGAGCCATGTGTCAGACAGTTCAGGGGAGCCAGGGGACAGTGGCCCCTGCCCAGACAAGGTGCTGGAGCAGAGCACAAGGAGGTCTGAGCTGACTGTCGAGGTGCACCAAGGGCCGATGGCACCCCTGAGGGAAAGGGACCAGGTGTCAGGTGGGATAACAGGGCTGGTAGGGCAGCTGCCCAGTCCCACAGTGCCTGCACCAGTCCAGACATGGCAGCCAGGGTCAGCCAAAAATCCAGATCATCAGACACATCCACGGTGATGAGGTCCGAGGTAGAGCCAGGAAGGTGAGTTGGCAAGGGAGGTCAGGATCAGGTCCAGGGACAGCAACCAGGGTCAGCCACAGTCCAGCGATCACCAGGCAAGTCCATAACGATGGGCAAAGAGGCCGTGGTCAAGCTGGGAAGTCAGTCTGTGGGACAGGGTCCAGGTTCAGATTACTGGGGTCCGTGGCCAGGCACAGGTATGGCTGTTGCTCTGGCCAGGCCCCAGCAGCAAAACCTCAACTTCAACCCACTCTCCAAGAAGGGATGGCCAGGGCCTCTCTGCCAGGGCACACAGCAGCCTCTGCCCCACAGGTGCTCTCTGAGCTGGCCCCAAGCCCAAGGAGTCAAACCCTCGTTGTTTTGGGGGATGGATGGGGGAATGGAGGAGCCCTTACAAATAGTTGCAGTAAACCTGCAATGACACTGATTTTCTCTTTGGTGGCACCAGCAGGACTCACACATGTCACAGGCTCAGAGCAGCAGCTGGGCTGGCAGGGACCTCTGAGGGGCAATGGCACAGCTGCTGCTCCGAGCAGCCCACCCACCCCAGGGCTTTTGCTTTGCCCGGTGAGTGACGTACCTGGAAGAGCCTGTTGCACTCCATGATCATGTGGGCCAAGCCCTGCGTTGCTGCCAGGTTCTCACTCAGCTCCCTCTGGTCTGGCTTCCCGAGGCTGCACTTCCTCTGACTGGATCTGTGGGAAGGGGAAGGTGAAAGGAAGGGTGAGTGAGCGAGGTGCTGGGAACCACACACAGAACGCACTGCCCTGAACGGCCCCTGTGTGCCATGTACCCGTGTCACGTTCCTGCAGAGAGGTGCACAGATAGAGCTCCCTCCCAGCACACCCCAGAAGTGTCCAGGGTACCACTGACCAGTAATAATGGATGCCCAAGAAAGGCAAGTGAAGGATTTTATTCCCCAAGCACGTCATCACACACTTGGTCAAGGACAGCAATGACCCCAAACTGATTTGTGTGTAGACTTCATATATCAAGCCCCTTGGATACCTGCAAAGCCCATGTAGAACCTTTTAAATCCTTTGGCCCAAACCACGCCAAACACGTTTTGGAAACAGTCCCCTCTTTTAATTCATATTCATGATATGACACCATTAATCCTGGCTTCTGAAACTTTTAGCTACGTGCATTCCTGCCAAACAACTTGAAAATTGGGTGGAAGATAATAATCCTCAGTGCTGCTCCTCAGAGTCAGACCTGTCAGCTCATCCCCTTTGAAGTTGGAGCCCTGCACCGAGGCATTAATGCACAGCTATAGCAGAGCTAAAGCTTCAAAGCATCCTGGCCTCTAAACACTGACAACAAAGAGAAAACTCCATCTCTATTTTTGGTCCTAGCATTTCCAGAGTAATGTTGATGTAAACCAAAGAGGTACAACTCTCAGAGTGAGACTCCCAGGAGCTCCAACACCAGAGCAATCCAGCAGGACCTGCTGCTGCTGCCACTCCATCACATCCCCAGCTGCCCTCTCCGTGTCCCCACAGCTCCCTTGCCGTGTGCTGGCTCAGCACAGGGATGGCCCCAGGCATTTTCAGATGTCTTGTGCCACTCAGGAGAAAACCCTTAGTGTTTTGTTTCCCCTCCCCTCTGCTGTCCAGAGCCTGTAAGACGCCAACAGCACATCTGACAGCTTCTGCTTTGGGGCTAGTCCTCACCTATAGATCTCCAAGTGATGGGTGCACAATGCTTCCATCCCAGTCAGCTGTGCATCCCTGCCCTTGCACGTGCCTGTCCATAACTCTGGAGCACAGAGCAAAGAGAACAGCCCTGCCTCAGGAGGCCAGATAAGGCATGAATGCTCTCAGAGATTATTTGTCTACTTTGGCCCAAGGGCACCTTCCTCCCTGCACGTACAAACAGGGGATGTTATGCAACCCAGATACTTTTACTTTTTAAGATAAATTTACAGAATCCCTGTGGCTCGATTTGGCAGGAATGATCCCCCTATCACCCAGCAGAACCAGCGCCAGTAGCTGCTACAATCTGCCAGGTACCTGCAGGGCCTTGAAGCTGCACCTGGGCTCAGGTTGCCAGTGCAGGAGCACATTTCCAAAGGCCAGCACCACTTTAAAGCCACGAGCTGGTTCCTGGGCAGCTGGACCCGTGCACAAGCACAGGGAATACAGCAGTGGTGAGGGACACACACAGGCTGGTGAGGAGAACAGCAGAGGTGCCTCACCACTGCACTGGGCAGTGAGTGGCTGGATCTCTCCATGTGCTGCTCCTGCTGCACCTGAGCAACCAGATTTAAGGCAAACCCCAAGACACACACACACTATTTCCCCCTCAAAAGCAGATGCTGACCCCAGGCCAGCTAAAGAAAGCATCGCTCCAGCAAAGGAGACTGTGGACAGCAGCAGTGCCAGCATCAAGATGTCAATACCTAGTGGAGGAGGAGGAACTGTCCCGCCTCAGGGTGTTGAGGTGAAACAAAGAAGGTGCCAGACAGACAGCAATGTTGGTTGGGGTCATCTGGTTTTCCTCGACAAAAGCAACCACGTCTCGCAGGAAGAACAGGAGGATTTTCAGAGCTTCTCGGTTTTCCTCTGGGAGAAGGAGAATGGCAGCCTGGACAGCCTGGAGCTGCTGATCCTTTGGCACGTCTGGAAACAGAAAAAATGATGAAAATCACACGTGGCTTGCAGAGGCAGTAAGAGAAATGGTACATTTGATGTGACGGCCTTTCCTTGTCTCCTGTGAGTTAGGGACAGGGAAATGGATGAATGCTTGGAACCCTGGATGTACAGGATAGCAGCAGCCTGTTAACTTATGTCAAAAAAGGTCACATTATCTAGGCTGCAAAACCCCTCAGAAATCTCACACTTTGCCTTCCTAAACCTTCTCCCAAAAGCAAGACCATCATTAGTCCCTTCAGCAAGTTCCTTCCCCAGCGCAGCTGCTTTTTGAAAGTGAATTCCTTGATGGAACCTGTTTAAACTGTATCAAATGTGAGATTTCAGCTTCATGTTTCCTCCTTTTTTGGGCTGAGTCTCAAGGACAGTAACAGTGAGAGCACAGGCAGAAAGCTGCAGGCATTTCCTGGCAAAGAGGCTGTTTCACAGCAGCTGTGCTTGGGCACCCTAATAAAGAGATGTCATCAATATAACAGGACTTCTTGCACAAGGAGCTCTGTCATACCTCGAACAAGGGGAACAGATTAGTTCTTTGTTTCACATAAAGAAATGACTGTTTAAAAATGCAGTTTAAGGGGGCTGCTGCAGCATGTTATTACACTCACCCTTCAAGGAACAGAAATTAGCTGGCCCATAGGATGCAGATGGGAAGCTTTGAAGTCCACAACTAACTCATCTTTTCAGAAATGTCCTGCCTGACCTGTCTCCTCTGACTACAAGGGGACCTGGTCCTAGTCTGAGTCTGGCCACTGCCTTGAACAGCTGAATATCAAGATATCCAAGGCATTGGAAAACTGTATCCTTTGTTACCTACATTGGTAGATGTGGAGGAAGGATTCACAGAGCCTGCTGGTAAATATGGGCTCGGGGAGGTCTCGGAAATACTGCTTCACCATGTCTGCCACATCAAATGCTGACTGCCCTTCGTAGCAGACGTTGTTTGGGTTGGTTTCATTCATTTCTCTTAAAGACAGGATCCTGGATTTAACACCAGATTTTCGGAACAGGCCAACCTGTGGGTAAAAGAAAATATTGGAGACAAAGAGAGGACTCATCAGGCATCTAAATTCTGACAAAAAATTGATGCTTCACATTCCTTTGATAGCAAAGACCCTCTGACAGTGGGACCTAACACCAAAATACTTTTGTATAATTAGAAGTAGCACAGACATTCCTCCCAGGGCAAACCATGCCTGATGCCCACAGAATCAGAACATGCCAATTGTCATGTTTGTTTTCTTTTTATTTAATGCAAAATTACTCTTTTTGACTTTTACAATCACTGCTATTGACGTCTGTCCGTTTGCTTGGGCAGGCTGTGTTCACACATGTCAGCTGCAAGTTTCATATACAACAATGTGTGTCCATCCAAACACAAACACACATCCATGCCTGTGCTGGAACAAACAAACTGACTCTGAAATCCACAAGGCTCAGGTTTAACACATCTGATACATCTAATCCATCCACAGGCTGGCAAAGGGCAGTTGCCATCCTGAGGGAAATTATGATTTTATTTTTATTATAATTTAATATAATAATTAAATTATTAATTTAATATAATTTATTTTAATGTAATTGTCAATCAGGTTTCAGGCAAAAACCAAGATTTAGAAGTTTCCCATGGACTCGATCCCAACACAGCTTCTGCTGACAGTTTTGCTTTGTGTCACTGAGACAGTATTTACATTATTTGGTTTATTTATGTTAACCAAATGGGTACCACGACCTCAAAACGAAACACACTTGAGACTGTCACCTCACAGACCACACACACTTTTGTACTTTGGCACGATATTACACACCTAGACAATGGCAAAGCACAGGAAAAGAAAAAAGTCCTTTCTTTAACTGATGTGTCTCATGTCCCAGGGTCTCCCATGCAGCTATCCTGTGAAAGTACCATATTCAGCACACACTCCCACTGCCACCTCCACTTAGGGGATAAATACGGAGCTGAGATCCAGAAAAAGATGTTACAGGCACTGCTGTAATACGTTTTCTCTCTGCTTAGTGGTACATTTCAGCTGAAACAAGGTTAATTTTCACATTAGCTCTGGCACTACCAGCAACCACAGAGCAGAGGGAACAATGACATTGTCTGGCAGATTTACCTCCTTAGGGAGCAGAGACATGACACCTCCCCAGGCAAAGGCAGCCTGGGTGCCTGCACCAGCTGCAGAGGGCTTCAGTGAGGCAAGGCACAAAACCACAATACAGGACTAAAGGCATTCCCAGCAGGAATTCCCAGCACTGCTATTTCCTCTCAGGCTCACACCTACACCTGTCTGCCTGTTCAGAGCCTCGGGGGGGCAAGAAAGTCCTTCAGAAAAGAGGGAAAGCAGAGTCTGGTTCCCTGGAGCAGATCCATTCATGGCCTAGAGCTTCTCTGGGCTGCCTTGAGTTCATACCTGGTCAAGAAAGTGGCTTCTCAGGTAGTCCAGGGCTTGCAGGATCCCGTTGGGCAGTGGGTGGCTTGTTCGCTGCACGTTCAGGAGTAAAGGAACCCCAAACACGTTTTTGTCCTTGTAGTCAGAGGCTTTTGGTTTTTTAATGAACTTTGGTATGGTCCTGGAAAGAAAAAACCAGGACATGCAACATATTAGGTCCCCAGCACACTCTGCCTGCTGCTTTATGTGCATGGGAAAGCATTTAGTTGAATACCTTGTCACAACCCAAATTCTGCCACAGACCTGCACACACAGCACCATCAGAGAGAGAAAATCAGTCAAGGCGATTACAGGAATGACTTCCTCATTTCCTTACAGAAATTAGCTTTAAAAAGCATTCTCATGGGAAATAAATCCCATCCCTTTAGGGCACTGCAAGCTTTTTTCACTTCTTTCTGTGTTCAAGCACCAGCTCCCTATCACAAGATGCTGACTGATGTTTCTAAGCCATTTAGGTGTGTGACTTTGTCACTGTTTTAGTTCAGAGACTGAAGAGCTGCATTCTCAGCCCAGCCAGCTCTCACCTCAGGTCCTGCAATCCCTGTGAAGCACCTCTGACAAAACCTTGAAAACAGGCAAATTTAAAGAGAAACTATGTGTTTTAAAATCAGTAACAGCACAACCACTAGGGAGGAGCCCACGTGCAGCCCCACAGCAGAGGAAACCCTGGAGCCATGGAAAGAGGCTGCTGGAGATTTAATGGGATGAAATTCCTCACGTGTAATCTAGACAGACAAGGGAATTCACCTGCTTACAGCAAATCCTCTCTTTCCAGCACAGGTTGCTTTAACATTAGACGACTTACCAGTTCCAGCCCTGCCTGCTGGAAGGGGAATATCTGTCCATTAAAGCAGTGAGTTTCAACAGTGCCAGCTTTTGTGTCCGGGCCAGCTGGGCAGCAGACTGGCCATCACTCTGCATGGAAAGGCTTTCCAAGTTCACACTCTCTTCCACAGACCAGTGTTGCTTCCTGTGCCTGTGGGATAAACATTGCTCAAGCTTAGGATCATCCCCATCATCCCCATTAGTTTTCTGTCTGCAGCTGTGAAGCACCTAAGGCTCTAAATGACCTGCAGCTGCCAAACACCACATGGTTAGCTGCACTCATACAAGGTACTTCCCATCCAGGAGGTCCTCTGGTAATACCAGCTCTTTCTCTAAGAAATACAGCAAGCTGGCAGTAAGGCCTGATTCCAAATGTCTGAGTGCTCATGCAGATCATGAGTGTCCTGCTTTCAGTAGAGGACAGATGTTGTCACCAGAGTAACTATGGACTGGTGGCACCTGGCACCAGCAGTGCAGACCCTGCTGCCTAGAACAGACTTGAGAATACTTTGTTCTGGCAAAGCAGTTACATTTTGAGTGGCCAGAATCAAGGGGAAACCCAAGGATGGCTGACCTGTTGGCCTTTTTAGAGTCTGTGATGAATGTCAGATCTGCAGAGCCAATCTCCTTGCCCAGGCCACAGCTGCTCTCTCCCCTAGTGTCCCCTGCTCTCTTGTCTTCTGAGCCCTCCGTTTCAAGAGAGCTTTCTTTAGGGGAGGATGGACACAAAGAGGTCAAGTCACTGGCAAAGTCAGAATCTCCATCATCTGAGAAGTTCTCTGTCCACTGATCAACCAACTTTTTGAGGCCGTTGACATCTGCTATAACATTGTTCAGTTCTGAGAAAACATCATCATCACCGACTTGTGTCGCCTCCAGGTTGTCAAGGTCCATATTGGGCATGTTGTCATACACACTTAGCCTGTTACAGGAGCCTGAAAGGGGACTCCTGGGGGCTTTGGGCTCCTTGGAACTGCTTCTGCTCCGGCTTCTCCTGCACCCGTGAAAACTCCCAGTTCTCCAGTTGACAGAAGAGTTGTCTGCTGGAGAGAGGGAGCTGTCTGTAAGTGCTGTGGGGAAGGTGCCAGGTTTATGGCCTTGTGGTATTTGAAACATCTGAGATTTTTGTAATGTCATGTCATTTTTCAGGTTTTGCTGAGATAGGTCATTCCACAGCAAGAGCTTGCTGGAGTCTGTGTGCTCTGCACACATCCCCCTTCCCTCACAGGGGCTGCCTGGTTTTATACCAGGACTTGGAGTGCTCACTGTGCTGCTCTTTCCAGACTGACTGCTGCTGCTGTGACTCTGGGGAGAAAAGGAAGAATTGTCCTTTGTTTGGATGCCAGAGAGGTCAGAAATATTCACACAGTTCAGCATCTTCATCTTTTCTTCACTAAGCCCTTCTAGAAGAACAGGTTCACTTATTGTGGGTTTGGCCTTTGACTGACCACTCCTTAAGTTGCAGCTCCTTAAGTGCAGCTTCTCCATTTTCTTTAGAAGGCTCTTCCTCTTTTTAGATGGCGACTTATCCAAAAGCTTTTGCTCGCTGGTGTTATTTAAAAATTCACTGGGGGGAGGAGAACAACTGAAAGTAGAGTCCAGTGCAGGTACCTTAATTGAGGAACACCTCGAGGAACTCGTGCTGGTTTCCACATCTTCAAAAGGTTTTGGGGAGCTCACAGTGTCACTGTCAGCACTGCTGGTGCTGTGAACTGAGGACACATCGTGCTTCTCTCCATGATCCAGGAAGACACTGCTCTCCTTGCTGATGATCTTCAGTACTGGACTGCCTGGGACCGAGGCACTGGCACCTCCCTCTGCTGGGAAACCCTCCAGGCTCTCGATTCGAGACCACCTCTGACTGCACCTCTCATAAGCCCACCTGCTGCTTATTGCACAGGGTTCATCATCTTCAGAATCATCACTCTTAGAAGGGGGAAAAAAAAATACAGTTCGAGGTCAATGTTTGGCAAATTTTAAATTACAAAAAAAAAAATAAAAAAATAAATTAACCAAAAAAGGAGACTTAAATTTTCTGCCTACCTCCAAAACCCCCAAGATAAACACATGGAAATGTGACCATTCATTCAATGAAGGGCTGCCCTGAGTTAGTTGAAAAACATGTTGACAAATGACTCCCAAGCACACTGACAGATCTGGGAAGTTTACCACAGGAAAAGGTGGTAGATTTGCTCTAAGGGTGAAAAATCCTGGGGTGTGGCAAATCTAAAGCATTTGAAAGATAATTTTGTTGAATTTACATGGCCTTTCCTAGAGCCAAACAAATCAAACACTCTGATGGCCAAAATCCATTCATTTTCAGGTAAAGAAGTGTTTGGCTGTGGGACTGTGGCAGCATCAATATCTGTGGCACCCTCTTGGACTCCTCAGCCTCCCCTGACTCCTGCCCCAGTTGCTCTATTGTCCCCATTCCAAGGGAGCACTGGGATAGCAAAATGTCTCTTCTCTGTTCCTAATAACAGAGTGGAACTTTCCAAAAAACTAGACATTTTTCCAGAAGATGGCATTATTTTCTTGCTAATCCTGCACTTAATCCACGGTACCTCAGAGGCTTTGCAGTCCTGGTGTTGCCCAGCCAAGCTGTGACCATCACTTTGTTTTAGTTGCAGAACTTTTTGTGGGAGAGGACAAAACCAAACCCAAACCCACCCATCTTCTATTGGCTGAACATTTGAGATGTCTATTTAATTTCTTTGCTTACTCAGTAGGAGTGAAATTTCACTTTCAGGACTTAAATAAGGTGTGAAACTGCTTAGGAAAGCAATGATAGACACGTTGAGGTGGGACCATCAGCTGATCAAATTGGACAGTAACATGTGCCAAATCAATTTTTAAAACTGCTTCCAAGCCCACTCCTAACCTACCTTACAAAGTTACAAACTGATAAATGCGTAATTTCAACCTCCATCCTCGTATTTTTCAGCAGAAAAGCAGAAAAAGCTTTGCAGGACGGAAGAGAATAAAAGGGAAAGTTTAGAAATGGCTAATCCTTCATGCACTTCTCAGACCCAGGTTTTTGATGCAGTAGCTGGACACATTTTTAGTGAGAACAGTGACTGTGCTTTACAGACATACCCGTTTCCTCTGACGGCCTATCTCCACTTTCATTGACGCACACTTGTTCAACGTGTTCAGCCGTCTGGGGCAGGAGAGAAAACACAGAAGTTTTAAATTTAAACTATTTTATTTCTTGAAAATGAACATGTGCCAGTACAGCTGTGATCTTCTACCACAGTGTCTTCATTATTGGGGTCCAAGACTGACATTCTTTTAGAGGTTCCTCCTACATTTTGCCAAAACCAGCACCAGTAACAACCCCATGATGTTCACACTCCCAGTTTTGCCGTGTTAAAACTAGAGAAGACAACCATAATTAATATTTTAATTTAAAAAATCATATTATTAGCTTTAATGGTTGTGAAAAACTGTCTGCTGATTTAAGATTTTGAAACTCTTGAGTGGGCTTCTTAAAAAATAATTTTTTAAATAAATGAAGGCACTAATTCCTTGGAAGGACTTTATTATCTGTGATTTTAATTAAAGCTTGTGGAATCCAAAAGGTCCCAAAACAGTCAGTCACTTAAATGCCAAACAACAGGAGGCACACACAGAGCCTCCAAGGAGCACTCAGGACAGAAGTAATAACAAGCAACAAAATATACTTAAATTTCTCGAGTGTCTGCTGTGCTTTGGAAGTGTAAATGTGAACAATTCCTCTTGGTGCAGAATTTGAGTTCAGGTGACCTGACGGGACAGAAAAGGACCAAAACACTTTGCCAGGAGAGGAATTTTCCAGTCCCCTTAAGAGGTAGAAATTCTAATTTCTGCTACAGGAACTCTGCTGAACAATCCCACCACGAGAAGGCTTCAGTAACTGTGGTGTGAAGTGAAGCAGAATGTCTCACACTACCCTGGCACTCCTCCACGGGGAAAGGCCAAAGGGCTGAGGGTCTGACTTTGCCCTGACAGTGTAATTTCACTTGTGTGCTCTGAACAGCTGTGGCAAAACAATAGTTTCAAATCAATACCTTTGCTTCTCACTCAGGAAAAAAAGAAGGAATCTTGTGCATACAATTTTTTCTGTTTATCTGCTGGAACAGAATTTGGCCAGTCAGAGGAAATTCCTGCACTCTGTTATACGTGATCCTGGAGAGCAGCCTGCTATGCTTGCAGGGAACTGATTATTTTTTTCTCAGCCTGCAGACATCTCACATTACAGAAAAGACAGATTTGATGCTCAGCATAACATCCCCAAGATCTTGGCTGGAGATGTGCAGACACATGGTTACTTCACTTTTAAATTCTTAAAACAACCAACTTCACTGGTACTAAACCATGTGCTTGAGTGATTTCCTTCACTCACAGAACGAGTGACTTTGTTAGTTTCTGACAAAAACAAAGGCATGAAAAAGGAATGACAAATAACTGTGGGGCCTGGAGGTGTTAAAGGTGACTCATAATTCATGTTTACCTGAAGAGTGATTCAATCGCATCTCCATCTAAAAATTCATGATCTTTCCTTACAGTTTTTACATCAATGGGAAACTGCATATCTGTAACAAAGAAGTTGAATCTGAAATCCGAGTTTTAATTGCAAAGACTTTCAATTTTGCAACATTATTCATCGCGGGAAAGGAATCTAAACCTATTTTTACAGCTATATATTCATGCAAAGGTCCTTCGAGTAAGTGAGGGTTAGTTCCTTAGAGCAAGTAGAATAAATGCAGGGATCTGCTTGCTGCTGTTAGTTACTGGTAGACAAACACTCCTGCTTTTCCAGGAGCTTGCAGTGCCATAGGCAGGAAATACAAAACAAAGTTTAGCTTTGGTTTGGTCCTCTGCACCTTCAGGTGCAGAACAGGGAGTATTTCACACGAGCTCTGTGCTGGTGATGTTCAGCACATGACACACGCTCATGAGCTGCAATGAGTCTGACAAATCAAGCTGAGCTGGAAGCTGATCGATCCACCAGCTGAGTGTTTCAGCTTCTGAGATCTAACCTTGCAGATGAGGGAACCAGTAAGATGCACTAAGCATTTTCTTGGCTTACTTTTTTAAGCTTACTTTTCCCAGTCTGTAAATTACACTGCATAAGCAGCGAGGGGATGCAGGGGATTCATTTTCCAGAAGCATGGCAGTGTACATTTCCAACACACATCTTGTAGAATAAACTCTGCTGTAGTCAGACAGGAAGCATTGCCATGAGGCAGCATGTTTCATAGCATACAGCTTTCAAATCCAGCTCTGTGGCTTGGCTTCGAATTTTTAATTTTGCAGTGATCGGGGGAGGTGAGAATGACAGCAGGCAGAAGTCACTGTTGGTTCTTTTAACTTTGGTTAAAAGAACTTTGGTTCTTTGATAAAATCCCTCTTAAAAATAAATTACCTCTTGTTACATTTATTGTTTGTAACAATAAACATATTTCAAAGAAGAACTCTTTTAAGGTATAAGTACAAGTGTGCCCTGAAAGCTATACAAGTTCTTAATAAATCCATGCCTCCCCCACAAGAAATAAGCGTTCTTTGTAGATTTAATGACATGAAAAACATGCTTAAATTGCTTTTTTTTTTTTTCTGGCTGGCTGCTGCTGAGTATCAGTTTTAAATGCTTATGATTGCAAGATGATTTTTCCATCATTCTTTTTCGATACACCAATAAAGCAATCTGGCTCAGGCTGGAGAGCCTTGGAGGAGTTTTGGTTGCAATCAATGGTCAGAAAAATACTCCAGCATTACAAGTAAAAGAGCCTGAGAAAATTATAAGCAACTAAAAATCACAAAAGCAGAGATTTGTCTGAGTTACAAGAAAAGGAAACCACGAAAGATTTGCTCCTTTACAGAATTCTACTGAGTCCCTGATGAGATGTCCCTTCTGCAAGAGCTTTACTATTTTTCTGAAGATTTGCATGAATATATGACAGAATTTGGAAGTGCTTCCATCAAAACTGTCAGGTTCTGAAATATATTATTTATGTGAACAATTCCACTCGAGTTCAGTGTCAGCTGCTTGCCAAGTGTCTGTGATCATACCTTCAAAGAGCTGAGCATACTGGGGAAACCCGGCAGCCCTCAGCCAGTCACAGGCTTCTCTGGCTTCAATTTCTGCAAGGAGAACACACAGTTGTTTGTGTCAGTGCTTTCACAGTGTGAGCTCATTTTACCTGGTGGATTCTCCGAGGATCTTGTATATTAGTGCTTTGTTAGGATGTCACTAAAAAGGAATAAATCCTCATATCCAACTCACTTACATGGCTCCAGAGCAGCCATCCCACCATAGGATGGGTAAGCAAACATATGAGATTCTAGATATGAGCACATACTTGAGATACACATGGGTGCACATCAGCTACCCCTGAGGTGTGGGCAGTGGAGCATCTGTTACATGTTGAAATGAGTCACCAGGGAAGGTGCAGAACACACAACTCTGCCCTGGCGCAGCAAAGCCCCTTCGTGCATTCCAGCTCTGAGAGATGGTGATAAGACACAAACAGACCCTATAAATAAACTTAAAATGATATCACAACGTTAATAACACTGGACACGGCCTAAGCATTCCCAGAACAAGAGTTCTCAGGAGTACCTGTTGCTAGGGTCTATCAATATTTATTTCCTTGCCAACTACCTACGCAACTTGGCAGTCCCTGCAGCACTGCAGATGTCAAGAATTAACTGCTCATTTTGTGACAATTCCTAGAGCCCTATGGCCAGTTCTGTAATATTCCCACAAGAGCAGAGCAGAATATAACTTCAGAAACTCACAGAGCACTCACCAGATTCCTCAAAAACACAAACAGGTCAGCATGAGTGCATGCCATCAGGCTCTAAGCTCTGCCAATACTAGAAATTACTGGCTCTGTGGAAGAGGAGAGGATTCCCATACACACTTTCTGTAAGCCTGTGTGCAGTCCAGATCATGCCACAACAGACACCAACCTAAAGGCAAAGACTCCTCTGAAAAAACGTTTTTAAACTACCTTAAAATCAAACATGCTCATTAGAGAGAAATGTTTTTAAAGCACCTTAAAGTGGTAGCATGATAGGCTAGGCTTGTTCCTTAAAACTATTTTCTTTACACATACACTCACAGATTAGGATTCCAAAGCACTTGACATACATACCTGTTCAAATTCCCTGCTTGCTTTGCTCAAACTTCTCAGTTGCAAGTCACCAGTGCAACACATCGTAGAATCTCACAAAGAAATTGCACAACTTCCATGATTTTAATGTTCTACTTCCAAACTTTAAATTGTTTCCATTATCACTTGATTATTTTGGACAATGCCATCCATAAAACAGGCTTCCCTGTGCAAAGCTCTGTGGCTTTTTCATCTGAGAATAAAGTTAAACCACAGGAAGACAAGGATGTTTTTACACTAAACAGATGCATGGCTCCTTTTTTTTTTTTTCAAACTGCAGAAGAGAAACTAATTTCTTCCACAACAGCCTATATAGATTATGCCAACATTTATTACTATACTTAGTGCTGTAATTTATCATAATCTTCACCACAACACAGCATTTACAGAATACCAAGAGAGGGGGCTGAAAAAGACCAGCAGAGCAAAAAAAAATAAATGAAAGAAAACAATCTTTAGAAAAGAGCCAGGAGGGTGACCACTCAACACCAAAAGTCTTCACAAAGTGATTTTCACATAGAAAAGCCCAGTGAACTCACTCAATCATCTCAGTGTGGGGAAACTACAGCTGTCCTAACTCCAGACCTTGGCCCATGCACAGCTCCCCTGAGCTCAGACAGACAGTGGCTGTGCAGGGGTTGAAGATTCCCCAGTTCCCAGCACGTTAAAAGGACAACTCCATTTTTAGAGCAAACCAAGCCCTCGACTGTGATGCAAATAAGAACAGGCAGAAAAATATTTTGCACCTGGTGGTGACATTTTCAATGAATGTGATTGAAAATTCACACCTACAGGTGGCCTTTTCCATAGGACAAGGACACAGGAGCTGGGGGAATCTTCTGTGCTAACATAAATCTTCATGCCTTTTAAGGTACCTTTTCACAGTCACAGGGGAGGTTTAGATTAGATGTTAGGAAGAAATTCTTGGCTGTGAGGGTGGGGAGGCCCTGGCACAGGTTGCCCAGAGAAGCTGTGGCTGCCCCATCCCTGGAAGTGTCCAAGGCCAGGTTAGATGGGGCTTGGAGCAACCTGGGATAGTGAAAGGTGTCCCTGTCCCTGGCAAGGGGTTGGAATTAGATAATCTTTAAGACCCCTTCCAATCCAAAACATTATATGATTCTATAAATTATCTGCCATTAGATTTTATGTGATTATTCATTGCTAAAATAACTACCAAAAATGTCCTCCTGATACCTCCACGTTTCAGTGGCTTCTATGCTGCCTCTTCCTACTGGAAATTGAAATCATAAAGGGATAATGGATGGCTAGGAATTTTACTGTGGTGAAAGGAAATTCCCAGACCAGCCTGTATTACTATGATAATGAATATGAGAGGAGGAAATAAAAAAAAAAAAAAAGAAATAATTACTCAAAGAAAAGTAGCTGCTCTCCATAGGGCCATACTCAGCACTGACATGCAGGACTGCTTTGCTTTTATGGCACGTGCAGCATGAAGGACAAGCTCATCAGACAGTAATGGCAAAATGCAGATGAAGCTCCCCATCTCCCTTGATGGAGAGTTCTACAAATAAAAGTCACAGAGACGTAAAAGAAGAGCAATAATCACGAGTAGGTTGATGGGTGACACCAACATACCCACCCTGGGCAGCAGCTGCTATAAACGTGCCACAGACACTTAAAGCCCTGCTTATAACAGGGAGGGGCTGAAGTGGCAACCACAGCCCTGGCAACTTGCATGAGGCTTTAAGGCATGCCTTGAAAAACAGCCAAAGCTCAGTTTCCTAAATAAGATTCCTCATGGAAAGCAGAGATGATCTTCTTGAAGACTCTTTGGGGCTATTGAAAGGACCCTCACACTATATTTTTGCCAAGACAAATAGTATAGATGAGCCATTTGTGAAGACCCATTCCAAGCTTGAATTCACATCCTGTCTGCTCTACCTCACATGATGAAATGCCCCTTCCCAACCAGCCCCTCTGCCTGGTTAGAGTTTGATTTCCCATTTCTGCAGTCACACTGTAACTGCAAAAGAATCTTGCAGGTTTACAAACTAATTTCTAGAATCAATGTGCTGATAAACCCAAGCTGATAGAAACTGTGTAGTCCTTCTTGATGTTAGGTCAGATCCTTGTTGGAGAGGAAAGAAATGGGGGAGCCTTCAGAAAGCAATTTGGAGCAGCACCCCCAAATATCACAGCACATCTGCCAGTGAATTGGATGTCCTACAAGAGCATGACATTTTTTTAACATCTTTTGGGTGCTATCTGTACAACTGAAATAGCAGAGTAACCTAAATGTGTCATCTCCCTCTCCTGAACTGATTTCATAATTAAGCAGATGAAAAAAACACCTGCAAAGCTTAATATCCTTAGAATAGAGGCTGCCAGCAACATTTCCATGCCAAGCCAGCTATTTCCCCATGGGCTACGGGTGGTAGGTTACTACCAGATGTTTATGAGAAACAAGGCACAGCACAGGGCCTGTGCCACCCTCTGGCTGTCCTGTGTTACACAGGTACGTTCTGTGCTGAAGGTTCAGCCCAGTCCCACTGCAAACAGCACTCAAACTGCTGGCTGTGCCCCAGCCTGCCTGTCCCAGCAACCCCAGCACACCAGCCCTCCACAGCTGCTGCCCCTTGTTCCCCACTGGGATGCTGCCTCTGCTCCCCTGCACCCTCCTCCCCAGAGCCCCAGTATCCCCATCAGCTTGGCTGTGACACCTCTCCTTCATCCACTTGGGCTAAAAAACTGTGTTCCCCCTGAAAAAACTGTGTTCTGAGCACTGTCCTGTTTGCAGGCTGGAGCACCCAGACTCCTCAGGTACTTAGAAAGCAGATGCTACAAAGTGTATTAATCCCTGTCGTAATGAACATCAGTGTTAACAGGACTGTTTGCAATAAAGAAAAGACATCTGTGCTGAAATTTGGGCATTCTGTCTGAGAAGTTTTCCTCACAAGAAGCAGCACTTTCCTTACAACAAGGAAGAGGCAACAACTGAAACCAGTGAGCTGTATATCAAACAGGCCACTCAGCCTTTCTATGAGATGATCACAAACTTCAGCTAAAGAGTGTCAAAGTGTACTTCAAATTCTTAAAAATACTCTCTCTAAATAAAATAGGAGGATACAAATTTCTGTTTGAAAGCATAAGCACAGCAAACCTTACTGTCAGGATGCAGTGTGACTTCCAGCTGCACAGACCTGCTGCCAAAGCAGGAGATTTCTTCCTTTCCTTTCCCCAACTTCCTACTGCTCCTCACCATCACCCTGAGCCTATGCCAGGAGGTTCCATCAGCCAAAACAGCAGGAAACTAGTCACTTTTTTTTTTTTTGTAAGGTCAAATTTGCGATGTTTTATCTTTCTGAATCTGCTATCACATGTTCTGATGAGCTCCAGTGGCAGGACAAGGGTAGTGGTGGGTATGTGCAGGGAGAAATTTGGGAACATGCCCTGCCCACCCCAGCTGGCAGTAACCAGGGAGCTCAGTCTGGTGTGAAACCTTCACCTAAATGTATCCCTTTTCACAGAGGTGTCTAACTGTAGGTCTCTCAAAGCAATTTCTAATCAGGTTTTCAAAACCCATAGTACATGTTTTACTTCTATCCTCGTCCAAAATAGTTTTCCAGTTTTGACAGGTAGGAATCAAATGGTGATCAGGACTTCATTAGTTAAAGGGATTTATATTTCAGCCTGAACACCTTCCAAAACCATGCCAGGAAGCAGAACAGTTTGAGAGGTTTTCTTGCTTGTTTGCAGCACTAGTTACTGCAGGATCCTATTTATGCCCTTTTTTGTGGGACACAAGTGTGGTGCTTGTGGAAAGGAGCTGATTTCTCAACATGCCCAGCACAGAGCCACGTGCAGACAAGAGAACAGAACAGAGGGTAGGACTGACTCCTCACTTCGACTACATTTTACATCACTCTGGAATGAAACAGGCAAAAATCCAAAGAATGTTGCTCTTTCTCAATTTCTGTCATTATATAGGAAGAACATTTTTTTTTCTCCACGTGGCAGGAATCCTCCTCAACAGCCACAGACAAGCAGATGCCTCAAAACCTGCTTGATGTGCCACAGCCTGGGGAGGTGCTGCTGCCTCCTCTCATCACCAACAATCCCGAATTGTCCCTCTCAGCCTCTCCAGTCCTGGAGTCAACAAGCCCCATGAATGCTTGGCAGCCACATGTCAAACTCTGCATCACATTTTTCCTCCAGCTCACGAGCCATCAGCTGTGAGCTGGCAGGTCCCTCACACACTGCCTTAGATCCTGTCATTGCTGGTTCTGCTGCCAGTGGGGGAAGCAACAAGGGTTTTTTGGGTTCCATTTGAAGACAAAACTGTGATTTTCCCATTACATCTTTCTGGTTTGTGCATCTTCCCAGAGCTATACAAATTGGTGTATCTTCCCCACAGCTGCTAATGAGCTATTTCATTCTATACACACTCTGTGAAAAATGCATTTGCAGTGCTAGAACTCTGATTTCTGCGGGATGTTCAGAGCTGCATTATACCTGAGGCTGGATTTTCAAGAACTGCTTTTATTTATGTTATCTCCTCTTACTTAAAAAGAGTCAGAACATGTTGTCTCCATCTTGAACGCTCAAACACGATGCTTTCAAAGCAGGGTGTTTGCACTGACCAGGATAAGCATTCAGGGACTTGTAAAACCGTCAAACTCTCAAAAAGCTAAGATGGATCATAAATAAATGGCAGTGTTTATTCTACTTTCCCTTGTGCAATGCAAAATATCAAAGCCTAATAGTACTTAGCTAGCCCACTCAAGGAAGAGAAAAAAAAAGATTATAGCTTGGAATTCAGCCAGGATAATTTAGGCTCCATGCAGATAGTGAACATAAATGTCTGGAAGATGAAAAGGCCAAGATATTTGTCCTTTCATTCCTACTTTACTATCATGCTGGTGTTTTGGAACTGCAGCCAACTCTTCAGTTATCACAGCTGGGAACTGCAATGTATCTCAGAACTTTGTGGCAACCTTAATTGCATCTTTATCCAGCTCCTTGGCTTCAGCTCCCCAAGCTGATTACCAGGACTCCCAAGCTGATATTAAGGGTCTTACTCAGGTCCTTGTCATTTGCCTCCCATTTGGTTTCTAGGACTCAGAGAAGTTTAAAACCTTTTTCTTTGCAGACCACATTAAGTAGCTTGTCAGTGCTGGCTGATCTTTTCATTGCTTCCATGTAAGTTAGAGAAGGCAGTGTTTGCTCCACAGGAATTTCAGAGGGCTCAAGGGAGTTAGGTGTCTAACTCACATCAATTTAGGAGAGTATAACTCTCTAATTTCCAATTCACACTGGAAAATCCTCATCCAAGTAAGTGGGGCAAGAGAGGGGATTGTAACCCCAGATATGTTGCTTCTCCATGACTTGGCTCTGCTGGCTAAAAAACAGGAACCGATCCCACATTTCTCTGACGCAGAAGCTCCTTATGGATGTTTTTTCACGGGACCCTTGTACGTGATTGAGAAACACTTGATGCAAGATTCCTAGGAGGAACTGTAGCAGGGAGGGTAACTACTCACTTCCACTAGAGCCAACACCAATAAACCTCTAGCACAGAAGTAAAAAAACCCAACGCAACCTAATTGTCTGCGCTCTTTCATCGTGTAGCAGTAAGTTTTCCTTAATTACACAAAATGCTAATAATACCACTGTGTGATACAG
This sequence comes from Manacus vitellinus, assembly GCF_001715985.3. Taxonomy (NCBI): domain Eukaryota; kingdom Metazoa; phylum Chordata; class Aves; order Passeriformes; family Pipridae; genus Manacus; species Manacus vitellinus. The sequence continues at coordinate 8,418,952 of NW_021939882.1, forward strand.
GTTCAATCAATGCATAAAGAACTATTTAACCCAACAGAGACTGCCCAGTAAGTTGTTACATCTAAAAGCGAGCTGGTTTATTGGCCCTGCTAAGACTGTGTTGAGCCTGCTGACAGCTGCTGAGCCCAGGGCAATGGACAAACTTTTACTGGGTCACTGTACCCTGGTGGAGCTTGTTGATATTCAAAGATAGACAGCAAAGTCAGGAAATCTACTCAGCACTTTCCAAGTGCATCTGGCTAGGAAGTAAACCCAGCAGCTACTGGAAGAGCATGATCCGAAGTGTGGACAGCCTGGGAGCTGCTGTCACACTAACAAAGCAGCAGTAGGAAACAGCAGCACTCACCTGGATCCTCACCTGGGGACATCATCTGCCATAGAACCCACATGAATCCTCGCCTGGGGATGTCAGTGGCCATAGAACCTACCTGGATCCTCTCCCAGGGATGTCAGTGGCCATAGAACCTACCTGGACCCTAACTGGGGGATGTCAGTGGCCATAGAACCCACCTGGACCCTAACTGGGGGATGTCAGCGGCCATAGAACCCACCTAGATCCTCTCCGGGGGATGTCATCTGCCATAGAACCCACCTGGACCCTAACTGAGGGATGTCAGTGGCCATAAAACCTACCTGGATCCTCTCCGGGGGATGTCATCTGCCATAGAACCCACCTGGATCCTCTCCGGGGGATGCAACTCTGGGCGCCGGGCCCCGGCGGCCGCTCCGCGGCCGCTGCCGCCGCTCGGCTCGGCGGAGGCGGCGGGAACCCGCACTGCTCGCGAGGCAGGGACCATCCCCTGTGCGCGCGCAGCCGCCGGCCCGAGCCCCGCCCGGGATACGGCCCCGGCCGCCCGGCGGCTCCCGCGCCCGCGAGCGCTCCTCCTGTCCCCTGGCTCCGTAATCCGCTGCTGCCCGTGTCCCTCGCTCGTCCCCGTGTGAGCGCTCGGCGTGTCCGCTACGCTCCGTGTCCCTGCTTCCTGTCCCCGCTCGGTCCGATGCCGCAGGAGGGGTGTCCCGCAGGTCCCTGCCTGCCCCTGGCAGAGGTCCCTGCCTGTACCCGCTGCACGGAGCCGCCACCCCATCCCCGGTGCCCCCCGTTCAGAGCGAAGCAGAACCTGAAGGCAAATCAACACCTTCTGGCTCACCTCAGTGTTTTAAAGTTTTGCCAACGTCATTCCTCAAAGTTTTACTAAATTAGCTACTTTTCCGCTTTTTCCTTCCTAAAAAATACCTAGAGCAGTGCTGCATCTACCCTGCACACAAAAAATCGGGAAATAACTGCATCCCGCCTGGGAGATGCTGTGCCCAGGGGCACAGAGGGAACAGAGCAGAGCTGGGATTCATCCTTACAAGTGATCTGATTCCCGAGATCGACTGCCACCCGGCCATGCAATGTGCTTGTTGTTTTACAGAGACGACCCTTGCCACGATGGTTTTCATGGAACAGACAGAACCTGTGCTTTTATTTTGCTTACATGGCCTTAGTCTAGACAAAAAATAGTTTGTGGTCTCAAAAATTCACATGCATTTAAGCAACAGATCTGGGTGCTAAAAACATATGATTGTGCTTTGGGACCTCTGAAACAGGCTCGGTTTCTTTGCTTTTGCTGTAGTTCATTGCTGCTGTGATTTGACTTTCTGCTTTTAATGATGCAAATCTAATAAAAAAAACATGATCAGCCTTTGCAGCCTGAACAGTCATTGTGCAGGGATAGTCAACAGGTACAGAGTGTCATGTAGGCTGGTCTCAGAAGAACATATCAGAAGTATTAATACATTTAAAATTATTATTAATACATTTAAAATTATTTTCCCAGAAGTCAACTTTAAATCTCTAATAATTTTATGTCTGCTGGACTGTCAGGATACAGTTCTATAGGGCAGACAGAAGGGTGGGATGCTGTGTTCACTTACAGGGGTTGACAGATAATTCAAACTCAATGAACTGCTCCAGGAAACCAGACCAGTTTCCAAATTTCTGTAGGACAACTTCTTGTAATGTTTAGGCTCTTACAGTTTGGACCTTAAAACACAGATGGAAAACCAAGAAATTGAATGAAGTGGCATATCAAAAATTTTCTATTTAAAATAAGAATTCTTCTGGATGGGGTTGGTTTTGGTTTTTTGGGTTTTTTCTTCCCTAAATGACAACTTAAGAAGTGAAATAATGCTTTTTTTCCTCTTTTACCAAGTCTCATTTAGGAATATTATACCCTAATGAAGTTAAAATTTATGGGTGTGTTTCATTATCATTAGTTTTCTGTATAACAAACAAATGCAAAATTTGCAGAGATTATGATTTATTTTTGTGCAATTGGTTCCTAAATGGACAATTTGTACAGCACAATAAAGAAGATGTTTGATATTGGCACTGAGTGACACAACACAAAGGAAATGAAGGTAGTGTGATATATGGTGTTAACTGTGATTAGCCAAGAAAATGCTTTTTGCCAGACCCACCCAAAGCCATATATAAAGTACACACCCTGCTCTGATTAAATTCTCAGCTATGTACTTGGGTTAGGGAGGCAGAATGTATAATTTAAATCTGGGGATAACATCAGTAGACTGCTCCCATACGATAGAAATGCTCCAACTGGAGCCTGCAGGTTCTGTTTCCCACCCATTTTCCTTTGGGCATTTCCAATGAAATGACACTACATAACCCTAAAATGCTCATTTTTCTCTCTCTTTAATAGTAAACTACCATCAAAGTTCCCAGTGTTGCATGGGATCAAGAACAGGCCCACAGGAAATCTCAGGGGTGAACAACTTCAGTAGGACACAGCACTCAGTGAAGGATTCCCAAAGGTTTTTCAGGAAGGAATCACATTCCTCTATTTTGATCATTTTTTTCTATCCTGTAGTACCACAAACTTACAGAATCCTTGCATCTCCCTGACTAAAGGAGGTTCAGCCCCCACACAGTAAGTTTACACTCCACAGAAGCTGGTCCTAAGCACCTCCATCTGCAGCAGGAATTACTGTTGTCACAGGGGTGTCTGGAATAAGGATGTCCCAGGTTCTGAAGAGGCATTGGGGTGTTTTCACAGCATGTCGAGCCCTCCACACCCAGCTGCCTGGCCAGGGACTTGTGGGGCTGCTGATGGAAGTTCCCCTGTCAGAGGGAAAGATGACAAGAAAACATGTTTCCTGCTCACCTGGGCTTTTCAGTTCCCAGCTCTGCAGCTCACCAAGGACCACCCAAAACCGTCACTAAAGCCTCAAACTTTATGTCACTGTTTGGGATCGAAGCCTGGAAAATGGGATTTTTGCCCTACATGGTCATTGTTGGTTGTTTTCCTCTTCTCCAGAAGCACCTGCCCTTGCTGAAGGCTCTCCAGAACCTTTCTGACAGGTTTCACTACAAGCTTTGAGCAAAACCCCAGCCACCAGCCTACTGTAGGTCAGCACATGCAGGGATTCTGTGCCCAGAATCCAAACCAGACATATCCCACCTTGCTCAAATATGGTGAAAGACAACCCCAGAGTGGGTCATTTTAAACAGCTTCACGAAGTTCTGCAGGATCAAAATAAATTGTTTTTATAAATGAGCCTGCCACTGCTAAATCCCTCACTCATGCTTAACCAAAACTCTGCAAAAGCCCCAAGTTATGAGGTTATTTCAGGCAGGCTCTGTGCCAAGCAGTGGAGTCACTTCTCACCAAAGCCAAGCTGCTTGCATATTTTAATTCCTATGTCACTGGCATATTTCCCATACATTTACAAGAGATCACCCCACTCCTTTCTCCCCCTCACTCCCTTTTACCACCTCCCTCACCAAACACTTTTCAGGAGTCAAAACTGAATGGAATTTCATTTCTGACTTTCTCTTGGTATGATCCCAAATTAATTGTTTTCTCTTTTCCTCGCTGATGATCTTGAGTTAACACAGGAGATCAAGAAATCTAACTTCAGCTGTGACTATACTACTAGGCATCAAGGAAGATATTTCTATGGAAACAAGTTGTTGAGAGGAAAGCTACATGATTAATTAATGAGTTAGACCAATTGGGAGGAAAAATGCAGAACAAAACACAGGCAATACATTAAGACAGTTAAAGACATGAATGTTAAAGGGAATAATTGTGAGTTACTAAGGAGAAAATTAATAAGCACACTAGAAGAGGATTTAAATTGAAAATAATCAGATAAAATGAAAAAAAAAGAAGATAGGTTAACAAAACCAAATATTCCTGAGAAGGAAATCTGTTATTTGAAAAGTATTTTCCCGAGGACGAAGACTGAAACTTTATCATTGCCTATGTCTATGATGCAAAGCAGGTTAGAAAAAGTGCTTATACGTGTATTGCAGGGAGAAAGATGTATGAGCAGGAATCTGTGTCACTATTTTTCTTCTCCTGTGACAAGAGTAAGATGACTAAAGTCTTTAACCTTGCTTAAAGAGAGGGAAATAATATTGTTAATAATAAATTAATTATTAATTAATTATTAACTAATTGTTAATTGATTAATATTGTTAAATATAGACTCTTGGATATGCCCCCCTGAAAATAACAGCAGATTTTCCCCCTGAAAAACATGATTAAATAGTGTGGCTCCAAGTCACTCAAAAGGTTGAGGGGTTGCAGCAAACGTATCCTCATGGTTTGTCTGGCTGTAGTCATTCAAAATCACTTAGTCCCGATTTTTACAGTCTTCACCATCAAAATCTGAACACATGATGAAAATCTTCTATGTGGTTTTCACACTGTTTTCTCCACCTCCCAATGAACTTTGCTTGGCTGCTTTCACTGGGACCTTCCAGTGAAACCTGCAGCAGATAAAGCATTATCCCATTTCCAAGCTTGTCTTCACAGATCTGAAATCCAGAAACTCCTGCTGTGGATTTTGGTCCCTGGCAGGGCCAGGTGATCGTTAATTGCAATTTTTATGTCTTCCTTTCCAAACTCAGCCTTCAACAATTAGGCCACAACAACCCCAAATGTAGGGAATATACCTCTTACCTCTTCTAGAAATCCCTGCAACATAAAAAACCAGAGATAATTCCCCTTGTAATACCAGAACTAAGAATCAAATACAAGCCCACTTATTAAATGGAAAGGTAAAGTGCCCTTGTTATTCCTGTATCCTTAGGACAACTTGGTCCTTTTATATGGCTGTTTACCTGCTGTTACAATAACCACAACTACTCCACGTTGTTATGAAAGGAAATACTCTGGAACTGCTGATCCTGGGAAGAAGCAGAGCATTGCCTTGTCCAGCAGGTGACAATGACTTGGTTTAATCTTTCCTCCTTTAAATTCTGATGCTCCTACTTCCATTAAAATTGTGCAATCTGTATCCCATCAGAGCAGGTCAAATCTCAAGCTGGAATTTAGCTTTTGCCTTCTGTTGTTAAAAGCCAAGCATTTTTTAAAGAGGAAAACACTATGCTATCACAATGAATTCCAGGGATTTTCCCAGGGAACTTTTATGATTAGACTAAACAAATCGAAGAATTCTTTCAGAACTAGTGAAGTTCCTAAAATGTGGGTGAGAGAATGTAGTAAAAAAGGACACAAAATTTCGTTTCATGGATTCACCAAGAACATTTAATTTGAAAAAGCTCAGGAGAAATGTGGTGGGTGCATGGAGTCCCCAAAGGAGTTTCTCATCCAGAGGTGAAAATCTGTGTCAAACCTCCCTGCCTGGGAACAGAATGGAGGAGTTTAACAGGGAACAGGGTACCCAGAGTGAAATCACAGTCCTGACCCTCTGCCAAACTGAGAGAAACAGCAGAGTAAGCACTTGGATTTTCTCAATCACTTAACTTTTCTCCTATCTCGAGAGCCACTTGAAGGCAAAGGTGACACTGAAGGCAGAGCCACTGACAATTCTGAAGTCTCTACATGAAAGCATTAACCCACAGAGCATTGGCCAGGACGCCTGAGGAACAGAGCTCTGCAAAATCTGCCCTCACAAACACGTGTTCCTGAGGAAGGAAAGCACTTGATCAATGATCTAACCTCAAAGGCTTCATTTCAATTCTTCCTACCAAAATATAATCAATGTTTAAGATAAATATGACTGGATTGAAAGTATGCTGCAAAAAAAAATTCACCTTAATGTCAACTTTTAACTGTTGAAGCTTAACAAAACTGATCTGCATAGGTTGCAGAGAAAAATGGTTGCTGCTTATAATTTATTATCTTTTCTCCTAGTAAAGTATCATCTCTGAAAGGTTTTGCCATCTTTGTTATTAAAGTACATTTCTAGAATCATGAGAGAACTTGGGCTTGGTTTATTTACGCTCCAGCAAGAGCAGACCCTGCATAGTGGAACAAATAAGCTGCTGAAATGGTCCTGAGGAAGCTTTTAGGTTGCACTGCTTATATTTAGACCTGAGATATTTGGGAACAGATGACTCTCATCTCTTCTCACATGCATCACATATGGGCACTGTCATTGATACTTGTTTGTTGTTTTTTTTTTTTACTCAAAGTAACATTACTTCAGAAACAACAAAGTGCTTTTCCCAGCAAAGCAGTCAGGCTGGGATCTGCTGCTCTCCAGAGTAAATTTTTGAGACTAACATGTTCCCTAGAAGGAAACTCTAGAGGGATTTCATGTGAAAAACAAATCCAAAAGAGCAAGTCCCAGCATAACCAGCATGTGTGCCAGGTCCTGTCCAGGCACTAGTGAACACAGTGTCCTGCCTTGGACAGCAGTGGTCTTTGCCAAAGACATCACATGAAATGGGAGAGCAAGACAATCATGTGGGAGAAGACAGAGTATCAAGAAATATGTGAAGCTCCTCTACGTAATATGTGTGGAATTGTATGGAAAAGAAAATTATCTTCTTTCAACTCTTCCCACATGAGAAGCCACAGATTTTAACCAGCTCTGATTCACAGAGCCTCTGGTTTCACAGCCCTCTGCCTGCTTGGGAACAGCATCTGCTTCTTGGCAGGTGAGCCCCACGGGGCTCTGACACGGGAGTGGTGATGAGTGACCTGCAGGCTGTGAATAGAGGTGGGCACTGCTGTGTTTTCTTGGCACAGCTCCTCAGGTTTTCTATGTAAAGCCCCACTGCTTGTAAAAATTATGCTGGTTATGAATTTGAGTCCACCAGCTACAAGTTTAAATAAAAAAAAGGGGGAAGGAATACAGCGGCAAGTAAGTAATTGGTCATACCTAGCCAGACCACCAAATTTGCTTTGATTATCTGATAGACACACACTGGTAAAAAAGGTACTTAACTGAGGAGGGAATAACGAAAAAAACATCATAGTTCCCAGTGAACTAGGTGTGAGTTCCACACAACCTTCATCTGTCACTGGTCAACACTGAAATTTTACATGGAGGGAGCAGATAGGGAGAGAAGACCTTTGTCTCAGTGCTGAGATGCAGCCTACAGTCAGTGATGTCCTGTGTCTTCTGAAGGGATTCTGCAACCTACTCACCCCCTGGCCCTTCCCAGCACACTCAGTCAGGAGCACTTTAACTCAGAATCACTGTCAGTCCAGCAGGATATAAAGAGAAAACACTCACCAGAAGACATTTTCAGCTATTTAAATAAATAAACTCAGACTGCCCACTCTATGTCTCACCAATATGCCTCCAAAGGGCTGAGATTTAGGCATGGATGGACGATCCATTCTAGAAATGACACTTTGACACTTGGGAAATAAAACTTTTTATACAAAATAACTAAGAAGAATCACTTCTATGCTGCTGTGTCCCTCTGACAGATAGACCAGGCCTGCAGGAGTAAAGCCGTTCCCAAATCCACTCTGAGCTTTTCCTTTGCCCAGCCAGTGCAGCACAAGCCTCTGGTGCCTCTGGCAGCAGAGATTCTGTGAGGACATGAACCCTTCTGATGGCAGCACTGCCACTGCACTGGGATTTGGGCTTGGTAGGTAGAGAAACAGTGCCACAGACGAAAATTCCTCAAGGAATTTTGCCACCATCCCTGGTTAAGCAGATGCCATGACACATAGACTGATACACAGCTCAGTCCTTTCCTCTGGAGTTCAGGCTGCTGTGGTGTTGATGTGAACCAAGACCAAGTTAAACAGGATCTGTATCCAAACTCTGGATCCTCTTTCAGTCATGGCTGTTGAAAAACAGCTGTTTCTTGCCTGACCAGAAAAGCAGAACAGTACCTTGTGCTTATTTTCCTTCCTATCCTCATCATGTCTCGGCTGTTGAACAAAGCAGTTGGACAGAGGATTCCTCAAATATGGATGCTCATTCCAGCAACAAAGCAAAGCAGCTGGACAGGTCAATTTTTCACCAGTCAGCCAAAGCCAGGACCTCCTCATTTTAGCAGACTGATTTTACACACGAAAAGACAGTTTCTATTTCTAACAATATGTCTTAACAGCTCAGGAAGCAGCAAGAGGCAAGTGCCATACTGGAGCAAAGCCCATCCTGAGTTTATCTGTACATGCAGACAGATGTGCTTGGTTGGAAATCTCCTGAGAACAGGTTTGCTTGTGAGTTTTTCTGAGAACTTCTTGCTTTTGAGCTAAATAAATGTCAGAGAATTAAAGACATCTTAGTGCCAGAGTTTGGGAACTGGTGGTCCGGTGTTATTGGCCATTGGTGTGGCATTGCCATCAGTGTGAGCAATGGGATGGAAAGGAACATGAAGTGTTTTATTACAAGAGAGGAAAGTATGGTGGCTCACATATATAAGAAGCATTAGAATATATAAACCTTGGAAATTCTGATAATTTATTGCTTATTTAATTGAATGATCATTGAATGATTTGATTTGATTTGATGGTAATGGATTATTGGAATAGCAAAATCTGAAAGGTAATTAGGTTTTGATAGAATACTGCTTCAAGAGATTTAATAAATACCGGCTTGAATTCTCCACAGTAGTTCAGTTTTTCCACGTTCGTGTCCTTGTTTCATTATTTTCAATCATTCTTGAAGCCATAACTTTGTCCAGATGAATAACTGGGGACCAATAGATCTTACCTACAGCTGGCAGATCTGCTGTTTGGTGTGAGCAACTAAAACCACAGTGACCTTGATCAGTTTGCATCCCCCCCTAAGCTGAAACTTTTCTCAAAGATATTTGCCAAGTGCCTGCTAATCTATTTCCAGGAATGTGTCAGTAACAGAGAAGGAAAAAGTAATGGTAGTCAATTTGAGACAAATCAATCATCATAGATTATGGACTGATTTTATGATACAATTGATGACATTTGCTCTTTTCCTGGCTCAAGTTTATCACCAGCAGATAATTCTTTGAAATCTTTGAGACCTTCTCAGAAAACACTGTAGTTGTATTTCTGAGGAATTTTTTTCTACATCCTCATTTCTATGACATAAGCTTAAGTTTTTCATTTGAATCACTAACTTTAGCCTATGGCAAGCTTCTGAAAATGCAATTGTCATTTGGGAGAAATAACAGCCAAAAGATTTCGATAAATAGCCTCAATAAATTCCATAAGTATAGTAGCATTTTCATCTGAAAAGGGGAACAGCTTGTGTCTGGACCTCCGAGAAGCTGAGACTAATTTTGGCTTTTTGCTTTGGCACTTCAAATGAGAAGAAGATGTCAAAGAAAGCAAGAAAAAAGCAACCAATGAGGGGGAATAAAAAGAGACTGCAGATCAGTATCTGTAAGGCAAAGTGTAAAATTGCAGCAGCAACTTGCAAATCCATTTTCCAAATGTACAAGATATGCTGTCTAGGCAGGGAACTACAGAGGATCTCCCCTCACAGCCATTCTATGGACTGTGACAAGAGCAAAGAAACAGGTCAATATTCTGAGTGCTTTAAAATTCATTTCCTTTGCAGCAGCTCTAAAAAGTGGAAATACCTTGGTGAGATGACAGTGGTGCTTCTAATCATGTATCTCATTTTTACAATAGGTCTGGAATTGATTTTCCAAAAGATTTAAAGGCAACATAAAACCATTCATATGTTATAGTAGGCTCAGCTTCCTTAACAGACTGCAGTGTATCTCAGCAATTCCTGGGAGCTTATTTTATTCTCTGCATGACAATTGTTTACTGAAAGAGAATACACTTCACATATAAAATCAGCTTTTAAAATATTTCATGAATATTTTAAAGCTTGGGAAATAAATATTTAAAATAATGAATAGATAATGTCCGGCTCTCTTGTCTATCACAGGAATCCTTTTTCTCCTCTGTCCAGCACCCACCTGTACTGACCTAAGATGCTCTACTTATTAACAGTGAGAAGAAACTGCTGAAAGGCCTCAGTCATGGTGGGATTGAAAATTCATTCCCCCTTCCTAAAATTTAGTTCTCTAAAAATACAGATGGTCACCAAGCAGGGGAAATATTAAGAGAGCCTAAGGAACTCAGGACTGGGTGGGGATGCTGGTCAGCCCTGCCACAGTTTGGTGGTCCTGTAGGTCCCAGAGAGTCTTTCTGCTTGCACATCCAACTCCCCCAGCCCCCAGGTACCAGGGAATGACCAAACTCCAGGCAGCACCTCCCTCCCCAGCCATGGACCTGCTGGAGGGTGGCCGAGCACCTTCCATCCAGTCTCGAGGCCAACTGTGGCCACTCAGAGCCACTCCAGTGCCTCGCCCCGGGGCCCCACGTGCACGGGGGCTTTCCAGCAGGCTCTGTGTCTGAGGGATCCAGTGTGTCTCTCGTCAGAGCCTGAGTTGTGTACATAACTCGTGCTGACCTCTTCCTTCTGCACCGAGGCCCTGGTCCGAGCCAGAGATCTGTCGGGCGTCACCAGGCCGCTTATTTGACGCACTATTTTTAAATAACTCGCAAATATTTAAACAACATTTCTATCAGCACTGCATGTTTAGAAGACATCCAGGAATGTCAAGAGTGCCCGAGCTGGCTGGCCCACATGGAGCACAGCCCCGCAGCCGTGCCGAGTTATCGGGTGGCCTGTGGCTCACACCAGCGCTTGCAAAGCCCCTGGCAAGCAACTCAGAGGCTTTCAGCACCCGGGCTGAGGTCTGGTGAGACAGGCTGGGTACACACAGTGTAACTCTGAGAACTGAGCCTTACTTGTGGTTTAGTTGTGATTTGATTTTGGGAGATAACAGAGAGCCCAAAGTCACTACCGAAGTCATCAATACCCAATATTTGGTTCTGTCGTCTCTGTGACATCTTTCAGCCATTCCCAGATCCTCTCCTGGAGGAGCTGACAGCACCCATTCTGGCTAACAAACTGGTTCTAAGAAAGGCTGTGAGCCCAGGTCTGGATACTAACTGGGCCAGTGCTCCTGTCACACGGCAGTGTGAAGACAAAAGGCAGTTGGATCTTAGTTCTAACTTAACACACATTTAAGATACATTGCTGTATCTTTCATATAACACCTCAAGTAGACCACAAGGTCTCCACTACCAGCTGCTGGGGGTAAAGGCATTCACTATCTAGGCACTAATGCAAACCAATTTTACAATCAGTTTCTGTTTTGGAAAACTAGCCAGCACAGTAAAGCTCAGGTTTAAGACCTTAAAGCCTTTGGGTTGGTTATTTTACTACTTGGCTATAACAGACTTACAAAACTCAACAGAAGACTTTTTCACACATTTTGAATTTGAAGAAGATTGCTGTTAGGAAGTTCATAAAAGAAACGCTGACACTAAACCACCTGAACCACTAAAACCTATTCATAAAAGCACTTCACATCCAAAGACCTTGGTGTGCTTTAGCTCACTTCAGATTTCAGCAGTACTCAGTCCTTGCCTAAGACTGGAGCAAAGCTTGATGCCTGTCTACCTAAAATGGGAGGCTGTGTCTGTTCAGACATAATACAACCCCTTTATTGAGCCAAACAATTTTTCCTTGGATGGTTTGGCTGTGTAGGTTATTGGAGGACATGGAGTTGACAGGTCACAACAGCATGTGCTGTCTTGAGAGAGGGCTGGCAAGGAGTATGAAGCAGATTGCAAAGCTTCACCTTGTTTTAAGCAGTGAGGCAACCAAAGTAATCCAGGTCAGAATGGTAGAAAACACACGTGTGTTTCCTTTGTTTGCCAAATATCCACAACATTACTTGAGACAAATGTCACAGGCTGGTGCAGAGTTGGATTTGGAAGTCACAAGGTACACATTAGCTACCTAGGCAAGGTAACATTCAAGTATGTATTCCCTTTGTAATAGGCTTTACAAGGACCAAGAAAAAAGTACATTATTCTGTCAATACTAGGATGTCAGCACATGGAAACACCTTGTAGGTTGTGCCCTGCAGAAAAACAGTTTGTCACTTTCTGCAAAACATCTTGGCCTAATATTTGGGATAATACTAGCCTTTTACATATTTCTCAGTAGGAACTAATTCTCTTTTGCAGAGAAGATACCATCTCTATGTCCAGCACTGGCAGTGAAGTAAAACGATTCAGGCTGCCTGATTCCAAACACCCTTCCCAACATGCTGCCACTACATAGAAAGTAGAAACCCAGATCTCAGCCAAGGCCAGAGTTTGATGTGTAGATGTGCCCTTTCCCACAGGTGTAAACCTGCTGAGAATGAATGGGTAGGTGTGTACTGTAGTTCCTGTGTTTAGGGATATTTACCTTTGCCTACAAAGCACAGCCACATATTTCTGTGACAGGAGGATTTGTCTTGTCTCCCCACATTTAAGAATAACTCTTGCTGGCTGGTTCCAGCTGGACACAGGAATGCTGTGCAGTTTCTAGCTGTGGCATTCACATAGCCCTTACCTCTGATAACAGGGAGTGAGGGAGAGTCTGGGCTGATAGGACCTCATGGGTTGGTTTACATCAATATCACTTACTCGACCTCACTATAACTTTTTGCAGTTCTTGTAAAGGAGGCAATATAGAAACACAGATATTCATCCACTCCCTCTTTTCTCTTTTCCAGAAATGCCTCACTTCATCTTTAAGAAGTAAAAACAGCAAGAGGCCAAAAAAAAGACACTGCTCTGTTGCAACATCAAGCCAGCGTAAGCAGTGACAGCACCCACATGAAATATTTTACCATTAATGGCTCCAATGGAAATCCTTCTGGATGATCTATGGAAGCCCTGCAATCAGTAATAGTCTAAGCCTTGCTCAGCCCCATTTCAAAATGATGGTTCTCTGATGAGAGGGGAGTTGCCCTCACTTGTACCATCAAATTTAGAAATCCATTTAAGTCCTTTTGATGTTATTTGAATGATCACTTCTGGTAGGTTATAAAAAAAATGCAGCTAAGCCACATTTGTTTTTTCTGTGATGTTTGGAAAGTGTAAACACTTAAATCATTAACCAAGTGCATATCATTCATATTCACCATACCTTTTAAAAGCATACTTAGCATACCACTGAGAAAGATTACTCTGCTGACAGAAATCAAGTGTCTGGATTAATTTAAAGGAGTGCATTTCACAATCCATCATTCCAGAATAGGAGAACAAGGAACTGCTCAGTTAAATTAAATGGTGAGCTACTCCAGAACAAATTAAAGGAAATTCATCTCTGCACCATGTCTAGTCCAGACGTGTAATTCGGGGCTGATGCTATTAAAAGCCAAGCAGTCTAGCTGGGTTTCATGAAGACTGAATCATTTTACAACTAATATTTATTTGCACTCTTGCACAACATGAGAAGCAGCAGGATTTGTGGCTTGTAAGATGAGCTGGCAGCTTCAGGCCAGTGCTACTCAAGGACCTTTTGAAGGAGAACAGGTGTGGAAAATCAGCCTGAGAATGGTGGGGCAGAAGCAAAGCCCTCCTGAGCCAAGTGTGCAGCAGAGAGGATGCTCCCTGCTCCCTGTTTGAACCAGCAGCAGGGCCTTCCCACAGCAGGTCACTTTAGGGACACTCCCAGGACATTTTAGGGACACCATCACTGCATTTGGTCCATGTGGGTCAGCAAAAGGTTTAATGGCAGAGCAAGAGCTCAGCCAGTGGGAAGCATTAAGCATTAAAGCTCCCTTTTCCAGGCAGGGCAGGCACTGGAAGGAGAGAGAAATTGTCCCCATGGACTGGAGCTCAAAGGAAACCTGCAGAAGAACCAGCAGTGCTGCTCTGGCTTCTCTCACTGCAGACCCAGGTTGTGTAACTCTTCTCCACAGAAATGCATGCCTACAGGCAGCTGTGCCTGGGAGAGGCTGTGTCTCTAAGCTAAGTCAGGTTGTGAGTCAAACCTCCTACAGCCTTGCAACCATGAAGTAACAGCCACAAGCTATGACCTGAAGCTTGTCCTGGTGCTGCCATTAGCAAACATGCCAAGTGGATTTCATCTTTGGAAGCAAGAGCTTATTCCTCTCTCTGTGTCCAACCCTAGCTCGTAAATCTCACACAATAATCAGCTTGAGAGTTAATATTGCCATAAATTCTGGTTTCCAAAGTGCTGCGCTTCTCCACAGCAAAAAAGGCATCTTGGTTCCCCAGGCTCTACCTGCACACTCCACAAAGGACCAAAATACAGGGGAAGGTGTTTCTCTGAAGAGCTTTGCAGAATGGGAGAAGGAAGAGTGAGTGAGAGAGGAGATATGCACAAGGTCACACAGTGGGTGAATGAATGGGCAAAGCCAAATACAAACCCCCTTACAGGACCTCCCCCCTCCCCTGCCACAAATTGTCTTTTCCAAAATCAGGAAAAAAACCAGCATGGGAGATCATTTCCATCATCTTAGCATGATTAATCCTTATCTGCTGTAACTGCTGAAATACCAACCATTTGTTTTTATACATTTGGCAAAACACCTTTTCCCTTTATTGCCTTGGCCAAAATCAGCCCAATTTTTCAGGCTGATTGGGCGTTTGGCAGTAATGCTCCTAAATGGCCCTGCTGCTGTAGGATGGCCAAGCACTGGCACAGGGAGATTTATAGCAGTGAGCCCCAGGTAAGGATGCTCCATTTTCCCGCAGACTGATTAGCACTGTCTATTCCAGTGATTTAAGTGTTTTCTCAAAGAACACATTTGAAGAGCTGAAATGGATACACACTGTCAGCTCCTGGCAGTTTAAGTGCAAACAGCTGCCCTGAAAGCTCTGTGCAGCACCACAAAGAGATGAGCCTCTATGAAAGCTAGTCAATCAAAGGAGATAAATCTTTGCGTCAGTTCCAATTATTGAGATACTCCAGTTAACTCAGGGAATCATAGACATTAGACTGCCTTTAAATGCCCACGTGGTTGGGACTATACCATTGCTCCTGGGAGGCAATTTCGCTGTCTGACAGATCAAGAGGCTTTTCTCAGCTAGTTAATTCCAATTAAGTTTTTCCTCTCGATTTCATCCTCCTATCCATTATCCTCAGTCAGGTACCCTTCACAGTTCCTTTCCTGCCATGCTGCTCATGCCGAGAGTCCTGGAAATGGTGACATTATTACAAGTACCTGTTGATGACACCCATGAGGCCTCCCAGTGCTGTAGCCTCAGAGCAAAGATGATTTCTGTCTTAAGGAGCTTCTTCCAGCTGCTACAGCCTTTAAATAAAGCTCTACACTTCAATTTAGGTACACCAGTAACCTCCCCCCCTTGTGTTTTGCCTCTTGTCCTCGATGAGCTTTGTTTCTTCTGGCTCCCCTGACTTCAGGCAGCAATCAAAGTGTAAAGATGTGTTTAGATGGTGTAACTCTAGAAAAGAGCTGCTGCTGCAGAATTACCCCCTGATATTTTTCCAGGAGTCCACAAGCCCCAGTGTCCTGGAAGATGTCGTGAGAACAGATAATACAACACGAAAGGTTACACTGCTGTGTCATGAACTTTATATAAAGCAAAATTACAGGGGATTCCATTAAATAACTCCTTTCTTTGCTCCTCCAAAGAGTAATGGGAATGGCTGCACGCTACAAAGTGGATGGGATTCATCGGTGTCTTATCTCTGATAAAATGGGCTGGTCACACAGCTCCCCTCCCCTCAACCACATTGCTGCCTCTCTCACACTGCTCAGGAAGACAAATGGAATTAAACAATCTGTAAACATAGTCCTCCAGCTCAGGAAGGTCAAGGGGTTTGCAAGTTTATTTCAAGAAACAAGAGGAATTTAGCCCTTTATTCAGCACAGCAGAGAGCATCAAAGGATGGCAAGCTCCTCTGAGGAAACAGGTCCCCTTATCAGAGGGCAGGGGTTCCAGGGATAAAGTGTGTGCACAGTCAGGTCAAGGTTGGAGCTCCAGCCTGGATTTACACCAGTGTAAAGGAAAGCACTACCCAGCCCAGTATTTACGTTATTCAGGCCAAGGAAAAAATGTAGTGGCAGCTGTGAACAGTTTAAATATCCAAACCCTGATGGGAGGACCTTCATGCAGGGGTTTGGTTTGTTATTGCAGCTGACTCTCTGCATCTCCTTTATCTTTCCTTTTTTTTTTTTTTTATTCCTTTCAGAGATGTTTGACCTGAAATGCAAAAGGATAACGTGGGTCAGGAGGAGTGTTTATTATGTATGAGTTATTTTTCTTTCATGTTAGCAAAATCCTTTTGTAAAAGTTGGCAGCAGTCCCTGTTACAGCTAAATTTTGGACCCATGGGTGATCTGGAATTTAACATTATTTATGTCTCAGTATAAAAAAAGCAGTGGAAAGGAAGCAAATTCAAAGAAAATAATCAGAGCACAGCTGAGGTCTGTAGCTTTACTTATTTAAACCATTCAAGTCTATCACTGCCCTTGCAACTATTTCAGGGGTCTGCTGGGTAGAAGCTGGAGGATTTGCAGAAATCACATTATTAGGTGTTCTGACACAACCTGCTCTCAGCTCCAACACACTGATGGCAGTGCAGAGCTGTTGCAGTTTAAATCCTTTGCACTATAGGTACAGAGGGGAGTACCAAGTGGGGAGCAAATCCTGCTGCTGCCATCACTGAGGTCCCACTCCAACCCCCAGCCCCTGGATTTTCACTGGGTTGGGGTGACAGGCAGCCAGACCTGTAGTTCTCACTCCTCTGCCTGGTATGTGGCTCCTCAGCAATTCACCCCCTAACTCCAGGGAGCTGTTTGTATCTTAAGAGTAACTGCTGAGTACGAACAAGAGCTGAAGTTCAGCCCTAGGCCACCAGTGCTGTCCAGGTCATTGCAGGGAAGATCACTCCTGGAGGGTGGGGTTGCAAAGAACATTTTTAGGAAGGGGTTATTTTTGTGTGCTTATTCCCAGAATGGTCCCAGGGTAAACCCACACTGGCTGATTTTCCAAGCCTCATTTACTCTCAATCAACATACACAGAGGCACAAGTTCTTAAAATACTCAGAAAACAGGTTTGCTCCTTGTCCACGCTATTTCACAGCAATCTTCAACAAAGTTAAAGGAAAACCCACAATTGCTCCTTATACAAACATGCACAAGAGAAAACACTCTCAAAAACCTTGCACCATCGCGGTCAGGGGTCAACCCCAGTGACAGGATAAGCTCTGTCCACACCTCTCCCTTGGCCACTCGTTCTTCCAGCAGAGCTCTCTGCAAACAGACCCCGCTCCCTGATTGCACAGCTCACTCCTCCAGCTCACAGAACGTACAGGGTGCTAGAAAGCACCACACAGCCCCTCCAAAACCTGCCTAGGTATCTAGGGGCTGCTCAGGTTGAGGTTGAGAAGAGCTATCTAAGTTTCGAGGAAGAGCACCTTTAAACGCACCACAGTTTTCACTTTGAGCCGTCCTCCCCCTCCAGCAGGAGCAGACATTAAGTATGTGCATACTCAGTGCTCTGCAAGCTCCACAGCCATCGGGTTGGATCAGCAAGGGGAGCTTGCCTGAGTAATTCAGGTGTCTGTGGAATGTCAGACCCTGCAGGTACAGCTGGGGTGACATTTTCAGAAGTAGCTACATTTCTCAGACTCTTCAAGCTCCACTGAACCTGGCTTGAGGTGAATTTGAATGGAACTTGGGCCCCCAGATCTCTTCTGTATTTTAAGTTGGTTTCTATCTCTAAATTTTGCAATAAATAACGAGCAGACTCTGCTTGGAAAGCTGGGAGCAGAGTAGGAGTTTGGATAGCATGATCATGAGTGTAAATGAGCACAATTCCTTTGAATATTGAAAGTGTATTTAACATGGTGCCCAAGGTCACATAGCAAATCAATGGGCAAAACTGAATCAAGGCCCTGAGGGCATATTACTTACAATCAGATGCAGGAGTAATTGAGTAACTGCGCAGACTTAAAAGCAGCATTACATCAACTTAACATATGGCTGGAAAGGGGCTTGGGGAGGTTCAGTGATTTCCTGCAGGGGAGAGAGAGTCAAGAGCAGGGCTGACATTAGATTTGAACAGCTAATATCACTGCACAGGTAACTTGGCACTGGGAACTCTGCTACTATTTAAACTCCATGAAACTTCTGATTTTAGTGCCATAGTTTTCAGCATCCACTGCTGGGAACACTAGGAGTCCCCTGCTTGAAGGACAAACCTTGCTGACTTTTGGCACTATGTTGGGAGAATCCAGGATGACAGACGGCCAGTGACTTGGCTCTGGTGCCTGGCACAACACTGCTGGGTGGGTATGTCCCTGTGCCTGGCAGTGAGAACATGCCCCTTGGCTGCTGAACTCCAACACGAGCTGCTGGCCCAGCAGTGTGATTACCAGCCCTACCTGGCAGCCACTTGCCTCTCATTTCAGCTGTCAAAATTATATTTATGCCTGTGCAGTGTTTCCTGTTTCCTAATTTGGATGGTTCCCTCAGTCATTTTTCCACTAAAATGCTCAAGCATTTTTTTTTTTGAAAACATCTAAACAGGAAGAGACCTGACCTCTCCTCCCTGAACATCGTGTGCTCCCTTCTCCTGGCAGCAGCAGATCCCTCCTGTGCCAGCTGCTGTGGCGACTCCAGGACAAGCTGAGGGTGGATCTCACACCTTGGGACTGCACGTGGGCTCTGCTTCTGTGTATGGGTTGTCCTGAAATGCTCAGCAGTCTTGGGATCCCAGTCAAAGTCCTGACTCTTCACATCCCCTCATTCCAGCTCTCTGCCCTGCCTGAGAATGTAGGTGTATCCCAGGTTCTGGCTGGCTGGTCGTGGAGATCTCCATCAAGGGAAAAATGCCCATTAATTCAATTGGTCTGATGTTGAGCCAGACACTTAGTTCAGGCAGACACTGGGCAGCTCCTCTCCTGTGCACTTTCACCAGGCACAGAATGGTTTTGGGGCTTGTTCCCATTTGGAGACCTGCTGGCTGCAGGGAATCCATCATCACTGCCTCCATATCTGGGAACGGGCAGCTCTGAAGCAGAGCCATCACAATCCCTGCCATCCAACTGCTTCCAGCAAAGGCCCCAAGGAGGAATTTCTCTTTCTCTGAGCTGGACAAGTTCTACAGCCCAGGATCCTGGTCAGTGATCACGGTCCCTCGCTGTCGAGACGCTGGATGCAGAAGGCACAGGAGCCCTGTAAGTTGTGTGTGCACCCAGCCCAGCCCCAGCCCCACTGCAGGACCCACAGACACTCGTGGGGTGCCAGGGTGAGGGGCCCGAGGGCACTGCCCACCATCCAGCACTGCCCACCATCCAGCACTGCCCACTGCCCACTCCCCTCCTAGGAAGAGCAGTGCTGCCCTCAACAGGCACCATGCACAGGGATTTGGATGGACAAACTCCCTCATACGTGGCTTTAACATGTTAACGAGCTGGGCAGCTCTGAAGCAGAGCCTGGAGGCACCTTCCTTTCTGTGAGTAGCGCAGAGTCCCCCGGCACCAGCAGATCCCAGCTCTGGGGCACTGTGCTCAGCCACAGCACGAGTCTGTGCTGTGTTCCCAGCCAACATGGGAGTGGAATAAATAGGAAAAAGTTGCTTCTGCCTTCAGGAGGAGGAGAAACTAATGCACTGCACCTCCAGGAGTATCCACATAGCCCTAGGGAAGGAACAAAGCAGTGCTGAAGCCTCTGTCAAACCCTCTGGCTGTGAGGATGTTTGGCTGTGGGACAGCAAGGTACCAGCCCTGCAGCCCCACTGCTGAGTCTTCCCCAGAACTGGGCTAACAACCACCCAGCTCTTCAGCCTGCCCTGGGCTTTCCTTGGGGAGGTTTAATGGCCAGGCTCCAAGTGCAGCTCTTTGGCTTGTGCAAACCTGACACACCTGGGGGTGACAGAACAGAACAGGAGGGAAAAAAATCCCAACAAGTGAAAGGAAACTCAGGGCCCTGCATGTGTCCATGCCCACAGATTGCTCCTGCAGAGCTCTTGGGCAGCTGCCTCCCAGCCCACCCTTATCTGCACTCTCCCCCAAAGCCCTCATGTGTCTGGAGATCACATTCAATATATAGAGTGTTACATATTTAACATACTAGTGTGGGGACCTGCAGCAGTTTGGTCATGCTGCAGAAGTAATCCAAGATTGGTGATAACCACAGAAAATCAGATTTATGTTAACCTTTTTTAACGTTGGGGCTTTTCTTCAAAGAGTTGCTGTTCTAAGTGCCAGCGCTGTCCCACAGCAGTGAATCTGTCAGACAAAGCCATCCTCCCACATCACCTGCACCTCCAGGAAGGAGAAGGTTCCTTCCTCACACTCTGGATGTCTTTGGGGCTCAGGCAGGTGGCCTCACCTGGCACTGGCTGCTTGGACCAAGAGCCAGGTTGTGGTGATGCTTTTACGGAATGCTGTGAGGCTACACCATCTCCCCAGAGCTGAAATTGGGCTACAGCCCCCCAGCACTGAAGGGTGGCCCCAAACCAGCAAACCCTTCCTATCTAGAGGAGCACCCAGCTCTGCTGCAGCACCTTGAGCTGTGATAGCTATTGCAAATGGGGTGGGAATGACAGGGAGACTCAGCTCCTTCTCTGAGGAGAAAGCAGCACAGTATTTTGGGAGGCTCCTAATATTAAGGCACAGCCAGTAACTGTGACTAAGTAAGATTTGTAGATATTCTGGGCTGGTGCCAAGGGGAGACAGGGAAAGGCAATCCCAGACAAAGCAGAACAATAATGTGTTATTGGTCAGGAAGATTCATGTGGTGAAAATGAATAGCAGCGGGTGGCTTGCAGCGCTACCCCATCCATCTTGTCTGTGGCAGAGAGAGCACTCTCCTTGGTGTATGGGCAGCACAGTGTCAGACAGCCAGGTCACAAGCTCTGATTTACAGTGCTCCAGGTTCTGCGGGTACAGGCAGTGGATCCCCTCCCAGCACATGCAGGGCACAAGCCCTGCCCTCCCTCACCACGTGCCTGCGTCCACCCAACATCCCTGCATGCAGGGAGGGAGCTTCTCCAGGCTGGACCAGTGCCCAGAGCACGAGATCCCTGCTCAGGCTGGGTATATCCTGATCTCAAGATCAGCAATGCCACTGAATACAAGGAAAGAATCCCACTGAACCCAGGTAACACCTGGCTGTGCCAGCTGGTGAAGCCATGCTCGTTTTTGGTGGTAAATGAAGGCAGCACAGTGATGCCATCACTAATTCAACAGCTACTCTTCCCCAGGAGCTGCCAGGGTGCAGGACAGGTGGCCTCACCAGTCTGGGTCTGTACATAAATCAAACAGGAGGTTGTAAATCTGTCATTCCTTAGTTATTTAGCAAATGCACCACACCCTAATCTACTCCTAGTCTTTTAACAATATACACTATACAATTTTTATAGAGCTGTGACAAGTTCAGAAGATGACCTGCCTATCTCATCACCAACCTACCCAGAGGTGACCATATACATATTCCACCACTGCCCAGCACAAAGCTCAAAGAGAAAGCACACAGAATCAGTGTTCCCTGTGCTGCTGAGCTGATTGAAGATTCAACTCGGATGGGAGAGGAAGTGCAGGGTCTGGCATGGTTTCCTGTGTGCCTATAAATAGCCATTTGGGATGGTTTAGGCAGAGGTCAGCTCCACACAGCTGTATGAGTGCTGGCTTCTGTTCCTCTCGTGCCGGCAGGAATGGGATCGATGGCAAAACTTGTCCCCCTTGGAGCAAGAGCTTTGAGACACACCCAGTGTGCTCCTGCCAGAGTACCTCCTGCCAACGAGGGTGTGACACTGCTGCAGTGGGAGCAGGACCACCGGACACCTGCCAGGGCAGGGTCCCGTGAGGGTCACCCCCATGGGCTGGCACCAGGTGAACCTCTCCAGTCACCTGTGGGTCTCTCAGGCTTTGCTGAATGACAAATGAAAGATAGGAATGTCTCCAAACTGCTCTGAAGGACAAGAACAGGCATAAAGATGCTATTTATGCGCTCCAGTCCAACGGAGGGATTTTAGAGAGCAGTGTTGCCCCACTCTGGGTGGGTTGGTTGGGGGTCCCCAGTGCCAGTGGCACTCCTGGTCCCTGCAAACCCAAGCACACTGTGACATCTAGTGGCAAGTTATCCCAGAGCCCAGGGAAGGCTGTGTCTGACAGGCTTTTCCCACAGCCCCTGGACAGCCAGCCCAGCTGGATCTGTTTTATTACGTGCTCTCCAGGTGCCTCTGTATGCATAAATATGTATTTACGTGTAACAGTGAGAATGACAGCTGGTGTTGCTTAGGCCAATGCATGCTGGTGACAGGAACAGTGTATCCACCTTGGCAGACAGCTCTCATCTTCCTTGCTCTAGGCAGGACAGGATCTGGACAGGGCCTGTCCTCTTCCCATCCCAGGTAGTCACTGAGTGCACTGCTCTGCCAGCATCACCTCTAGAGCCATGGCTGCAGCTGCCCCATGGCACAGGAGCTAGAAGGGGTTGGATACAAGCTTGGCCATATTTGACAAGGCTTTCCACCCCCTCCCCCAGCAGTGACCAGTGCTGCTGTCTGACCAGCTCAGGTGGCCTTGCCAACATGTCCCAGAAGCCAGGGGCACACAGCCTTCATACAGCCAGAGAGGTGGAGCAGCAGCCATGGCACCATGTAGCCTTATTGCACATTCACCTCCGCCTCCTCCCCATGCTTTGGCAAGGCTTATTTAATATTTCACTGGGTTCTTTTCAGACTCTGTTCAATTTCATGCACCACCATCAGTGGCATATTCCATATTAGCCTGAATAAGGATACAGAAATTAAATCAAGAGGCTTTTTCTAACAAATAGAAAGGCCCCATCATGCACATCTGGGCAGCATGAGTCAGGGATGTCATCTGATTACTGGGCTGCTTTGTGAAAGAAGGGGGGGAAGGAACAGACACTAAATATGAGGAGTAAAACTGAGAAAAAAAAGGTCAAATTTCAAAAGGATCCTCTTGATCCTCCTCCAGAGCTGGGCAGGAAAGTGGGAAGCTGCTGTGCAGCACATGAGCACCAGCCTCTTCACACAAGCACCCTCTGTGCACCCACCACAGATCTGTGCCCTAAAAACACTCTACTCCTGCCCCAAATCTGGAGGATGATGGAAACAGCAGTAAGATCTGCAGTGTCAGAGCCCCAGAAAGCTGAAACCAGGGTGGACAGCACCAATCCTGCTTCAGGTGCTTAAGGTCTCTGAACCAGACTGAGACCCACAAGTGGTACCCAGGCTTCAAGTGCCAGAAGACCTCAGGCACCACAGTAAAACTTTCTGAGTTGTCAAAAGGGCCTCTCTTTTCTGTTTGTCTTTCATAAAGCTTTGTTTAATGCATAAATGGTTACTTATTCTATATGATGTATTCACTAGAGAAGCCAAGTTCCCTTCCCACACAAACATTCCTTCCAACAGCTCCAGGTCCTGCCTTTTCCCAGGAGCATTGAGGGAAGCAGGATGAGATGGAGGAGGGATGGGTACAGCAGGCATTGCACGTGCTCAGCCCCTGTTGCACAAGGCTTGCTGGACCAGTTTTTTGGAGGGTCAGGTTTTTGGTAGGTGTCAGCTAGACATTAACCCTGGAAGTGTTCCTAAACAGTGAACTTCAGAGGCTGAAACAGCAAATTTATACCAAAAAGAACAGCAATTTGCATGAAAACATTTCCAGAACCACCTCCCCATTCCTTGATAGCTCTCTAACCACAGAATGAGTGCTGGGGACAGGGGGTACCCCTGCTCAGAGCCAGAAGTGCTGACCCACCAGCATCCCAGCTCTGCACACCCCCAAAGGTACAGCTGGGACCTGGGTGGCTCTGCTGCCCTGCTGCCCACCTCAGGCAGGGTTTCATGCTGAGCACTCCTACTGGCTTTTCTAGCAGCTCTCACCAGGGAATGCAGTGCACAGGAGAGCAGGAGGATGGTGGTTTCTCCCTGCCCAGTGTCCCTGTGGCACTGCAGCCACGGGTGAGGAGGGTCCTTCCCTGTGGCTGGGCATGGCATGGCCAGAGGCTTAGCCCCTCCTGCCCTCCAGCCAGAACCCTCTGGGTCACTTCCCACAGTATTCACTGTACCAGCACTCCATATCTTATGGAATATCCGGTAATGCAACCCATTCTCATCTTATGACTCAGCTCATATCAACTAATTATTCATTTCTGAAACACAGTTTTCTACCTTAAAAAATGACACCTTTTCCACCACCTGGAGGACCCGTGTGTACCAACAGATGGATGCTCAGCCCTGGCCTCAAAGGCAGCAAACTAATTGTGTTTCTTCTCAGCTCTCGTGCTCGGCACATCGCCAGGGTGACACGGAGCAATGAGAAACAAATTGACTCAAAACTTGGCCGGGGAGCATCAGCAAACAGAGGGCTGAAAACTCAGCTTGATTTATTTTATAGAGAGGCAAAGGACGAGAAATGCAGTGCTATTCCCAGTTGTGGCCCTGGCAAACAGTCCTCCAAGCCCATGTGAGAGCAGAGCTGCTGGTGAGGCTGGGCAGCCCCGGCCCCGGTGTCGGTCTGTCAGGGGAACATCACTGGGAAGGGACAACGTGACACTAATTCCTTCTCTGAAAACTGTAACACTTCCCTCTCCTGCCCTGAGAATACAAAGTGTTGTACATGAAGCATTACAATAAAGGCCACCATCTGACACACAGACACTTAATGCCCTCCTACAGAGATGTCGGGGTTGCTGTAGGATGTTTTCGGTGTTACAGAGCAAGCCTTCAGCAAAGGTGGGAGCTGGGGCTGGCCCAGCTGATGGCAGGAGCAAAGCCAGGACTGCCACAACATGGGGCACTGGCTCCCATTGCTGGGGGTGCTGCTGGGGGGCTCCAGCCCTGCCAAAGGGACCGGGACACAGCGGGAGTGCGGCAAGAGAGCAACTGTGGGGTTGAACCAGCTGAGACATCAACCACCCCAGGGAACACGGGTAGGACCTGGGAGCACAGAGCCTGGAAGGGCACAGAAGCCTGGAGCAGCACCCTCTGCAGCCCCTGCTCATGCTGGGTGTCAGCCAGCACTGCTGCAGGCTCAGGCACCCACCCCAAAGGTCCCCTCTCCCCTTCATTCCTCCCAGAAAACAGATCGCTTTTGCTATCGCTTTTCCGGAAAACAAGGGCGACTTCTCCTCCAACACTGATGTTTTCCCAAGGGCTGACGTGCTGTTCCCACTGACAGCACTGCTGCTGCTTTCCCAGCTCTGCCACCCCACTCTGTCCCCGTGGGAAAGCCTTCCCCTGCCCTGGCTGTGCACACACCAGAAGATTGAGACTCCCATGGGAGCACTGAAGGTCCTGGCGATCCCTGGGAGGCAGCAGGGCTGGAGCTGGTTGGGTGGCAGCAGCACGGGGGGCTGCTCCCCTCAAGAGGAGAAACCTTTGCCAGCCAGGGACCTTCTGCTGTGCTGCCTCCCCAGAGGCAGTGCCACTGCCAGTGCTGTGCTGTGCCACTGAGTGCCCACTGTGGGACTTGCAGACACTGAAGTGTTACATCACTAAGTTTCTAATAACTACTTTTTTAATTTCCTAAGTCCTAAACAAAATCTATCGCTGCAAAACTTTCTGTTTTCTGTTAAATGAGCCCAAACAGAAGCAGCACATCCCGGGAGGGAACAGCCAGACCCACACCTTTGCCGCTCCCATCTCCCAAAACAGTTCATGCCTCGTTTTCTGGTTAATAGCATTGTAGCTTAATTTCTGGTTTAAAAAACTTAAAGAAACAGGGTAACCAAGGAAAAAAAAAAAAAACCTCCTCCTACCTTCCATGGGGAGAGTGAACTGTGGCAGACCAGTGTCCTGGGCAGAAGATATTCCTGCGTCCCTGCAAGCGAGCAAGTCCTGCCTGGGGCGACTGAACTCCAACCCCATCTGCTCGGCTTTAAGCAGGACAGCCAAGATCCCACCCAGGACGGGGTGGAGAATCCTCCCTGGGAAAGAGCAGCTCGGTCACAGCTCCCTCCAGCCGCCCTGCGCATCTCGGCGGGGCTCTGACAGGCCGTTTCCTCTCTCTCCCCCTCGCTATTCAGCGGCAGCCCCTTCGACTGCCATCTCACATCAGCATCTGCAACTGAGTTTGCGACAGGAGGGGCGTTTGGCAGCGCCAAAGGTGTAGGTGGCATGGGTCCCAGCAAGGAATACTGGCAGGAGGAGTGCGGGATACACACGGTTCGAATCAGCCGCAGGATGGAGGCGAACGGGACACGCAGAGGTACTCGAAGCACTGCAGTTACATCAGTGAGAAATCCTCGATCAGCTGGAGCACGGCCCAGCAGAGTGAGCTCAGTGCAAAGCAGGCTCCAGAGTGCTACAGTGAGGACACCACCCTGACACTCTGCTCCAGGTTTGCCAGAGGCGATGGGAAAAACATGCCAAATCCAGTGCTTTTACACCAAAACTCTGTTACACTGAAACTCTTTTACACAGCAAAGGTTATTTTCTTTAAAACAATCCCTCTGTGGAATCTGTTCTGTCTGAGTGAGAGGCAGCTGATCGTGGTTTGAATTTCCCTCTCAGTGAACAGAGGTAGGCTGGGGTGGCTGAGCACTGTCACACCTGGTGACAAAGAGCTGCAGTGCCCACCTTCATGCCAGCTCACCTGAGTGCTGTGTGGTTTGGGGTTCCCTTGGGTTTTCAGGCAGGTGGAGACTGGAGGATGCTAGTGACATATTTGGGTTTAATGTGTTTGTTGCCTATCATGTGCATTTATTCAGCTCTAGACCTTTTCCCTCTTCATTTGAGAGTGAACTGCCCACGCCAGGCAGCTCCCACAGACCAGTGAGAGCAGCCAAGCCCTGGCTCCCACCTCTACAGCTCTCATAGGGGACATTTAAATTTACAGTAGAGTGGAGAGATAGAGAAAGCAAGATAAGGTACAACAGCAGAGACCACAGCCATCATCACATCATTGCTATGAGACCAGTGCTGTCCCCTGGCCTCTGTTTTCAGCCACTCACAGCACACAGTGGGTGTCTGAGCTCAGTGCTGATTAACTCTGTGCCACACTGTCTCACACCAGGTAACAAGGTTAAGCACTGATGAAGGAAAATCCAAAAATACTCCAGGTCCTAATGCCTGCCAGACATACATTAGCAAACTGAAATAACTCCTGAAGAGGTTTTTTGTTGGAACGTGTTTCTGTGTCAATTGTGGTGGGAGACATCCTGACTCAGGTTCTGGTCACTCTGAGCAGGGTGTGGTTAGGAAAATCACACACCTTAACGAGGTACACCCGTGTGGGGAGAGCAGAAATTTGCTTTTGATGCCTTCTGGAATAGGATGCCTGAAGGAACAGTCTTTTCTAACTTCCTTTCCCTGAGGAAATGGAGACACAAGCCTCACCCAGGGCACCCTCAGAAAAAGGGCCCAGCAGATGATGTTACCCCTGGCTGACTGGGGTGGCAGAGCCTGGAGAGGCCAGCACTCTGCAGGACACTGGTCTCTGCACCACCAAACCCAGCACATGCAGTCTTACAGAAAAGACAAAAATTACTCTTCAGAAGAGGAGCACGAAGCCCTGGGGCTTTCCAAGTCACATCTCCTGCACTCTCACACCAGGAACACTAACCCAAGGAGACTTGGCACTCCTGGCTCGCCAGGGCCAGGGCAGCAGGACACCAGTGCTGTGGCTGATGTGCTGCCTCTCTTCCAGCCAGCCCCACGTGTGCAGAGCCGGAGGAACCATCCCGTGGCTCCGTGCCTCCATGTGACGCCTGCTCCCCGGAGGCTGCCTGACCCCGGCTTCCTTCCCAGCCTCTCTGAACTCCCGGGCCCTCAGAGGAGCAGCACCACGGTATTTTTAGCCTGTTTACAAAGACAGAGCAGTACATTTGTGCGTGGCTTGCAGTGAGAGAGCACAAGCTCTGCAGTGAGCGGGTCAGCTGGCAGCCACCTGGGCAGCCAAACAGAGGTGGTTTGCCAGGGCACATGATGGCATCAGAGATGGAGAGAGAACCAGAAGAGGCACCAGGAGAACATAACAATTTTTTTCTGCTTTAATAAGCATTTAATTAACTTCCCTTAATAAAAATTTAATAAATTTTGAAGCCCTTCTTCTGGGGCTTCTCCAACTGCTGAGAGTTTCAGTATCGCTCCAGCTGGCAACCCAATGTGGGAGCACTACAGGCTCCTGCTGGTCCCCTCTGTCATTGCTGGACACCACGAGGCCAGAAGGATCTTTCACGTGGTCTCCAGTGGAAGCATTATCCAACTTACCAGTTTCTTTCCTGAACTGTGATGTCTGGGCTAAACACAGAAGTAATGGCACCACATGCTGTTGAAGAAGTAGCCAACCTTCTTCAGGTCCTCCATGAAGTCACCTGGAGTTGGTGCTCACAAGTGACCTTTTGGTGGTAGCTATACAAATTTTCATATTCTAACCTCTTTCTTTACTCCTTTCTTCTCTTAATCTCTTTCTTTCTTTCTTTCCTCTTTCCTCTTTCCTTAATCTCTTGTGGGTAACTTGTGCTTTCACTAAGTTGTAGGTCGGTGTTTGCTGGGTGCTTTGTGAAATGCTTCTCCTTGGTTGGTTGTTACTCCTGAGAACTTTTGGCCAAAATGCTCATTTTCTCACTAAATTAAAAGAAGTCTCTTGGGGAAAAGTGTGTAGCTTTTTCTCTTTGCACGAATTCAAGGTATTAAAGACCCATAGTCTTTGCAAGAGTTTGTGTGGGTGAGCTCTTGGAGTCTTAAATATAAGTAAACTGCCTGGGCAAGGTGTGGCTTAGACCTGGGGCTTTACACCATAATAATAATACTTTTCAATTGAAGCAGTATTGTCAGGTATTTTTTTTGTGCCTGGCCAGTGATGGGTAGATAGAGGACACCAGGGAGGTGCCTGCTGGCCTGGTTCAGTAGGAGTGCCCTGAAGTGTGTGCTGTAACACCAATAAATTCTGTCTGCCCTTCTGCCAGTGTTTAGGAGTTGGTGAGGTTTTGCTCAGTTAGCAGGTTTTGGTGTGGACAACAATACAAACCTTCACCAAACCTTCAGCCCTGTTACACCTGCCCATGCTGGAAGGAGCAGGGGCTGTGCATGGCTGAGCTCTGCCTGATGCTCATCACACTCCCCTGCTGCCCTGCCCTCAGACCCTGAGCCTCTCCTTAAAGCCAGGGGAGGTGTCTCCAGGCTTCCAGCTGGGACACATCAGTCCTGCTGTGTGCTGGAGCCAGGACAAGGCTCAGCCCTGGTAGCCATCACTGGTTCTTCCTCACAGAGCCCGGGGCAAGCCAAGAAGCAGCTGTATTACAGCTCTGGCACCTGCTGCAGGGTAGCAAATTCTACCAAAAGCTCTGTCCCTCGTATTTATGAAAAACACGTCCACATTGCTTTCTCACAGCCCAGCACAAATCGTGTGCAACTGTGTGTTCTGGAAGGTCACCCAGGGCAAAGTGAGTCACACAGGATGTTCCATCCCAAAGCAGGGCTTGGAGGAGCTGTGTGCTCAGACACCAGCCCAGCAGAGCCTGGGCCATGGGCACCTCACACACACTGGCAGGGAAAGGGTGTCTGGGAAAGAGGCTTGAGCCAGCACAAGCCTCTGGTGATGACTAGAAAGGGGGGGAAATCCCAACCCATATGAAGCCAAACAACTCTACATTCCCTAAATAGTATGTCCAGAGGACCTGGCCCTAAAGCTCTCACAGGGAGAGCTGGGCAGGTCAGAAGTGCTGGTGCTGTGCCAAGAGGAGTAGGAGCAGTGTGGGCTCAGCCCAGGGGGCATCTTGGTTGGACTGGCACAATGTGATTTGTTTCAAACAGCTCTGGTTTGTCACTCCCTCAAAAGCTCTCACATGGTGTATGTTATGTCCCAAAATAGACACAAATGGCTGAAAGCACAGCTCACTGCACAGTTCCTCCCCTCTCCAAGTGAGCCTGGACCTCAAGGTGCAATGGAGGGACAAGAGGGCAAACACAGCTCATGCCAAGGCATCCTCCTGGGATCCCACCTCTTGCTGAGGGATTCTATGGCCATTCTTGCTGTAGCACCCCTTGCCCTCCAAGGCTTTCAGTGCTGGGAAAGGCTTACACAGATCCCCATCCCAGAGCGGTCTAATATCATTCTTGGGGCTTTATTTTTTTCTTCTCCTCTGCACTGTCTCAGAAATACAACAGAAGAGTTCCCTAATTTCTCCTTTGCAAACCCTTATCACAACATTGGTTTTAGAAGAGAACAGCTGCAATAATATCAGGCAGAAGAAATGCATCTTTTGCTCTACTGATTATGGCTGCTTTCTTGGTGTCACCTTCAGTTTTAACACCATTACACAGAAGAACTAATAATGTCTCAGGCGTGATTGAACTCCATCACAATAACTCACAATGCCTTTGTTACTGTGCAGAAAACAATAGTTACACTTTGAAGAACGTGTAACTTTGACAAAGCAAGGAGTTTGTCATGCCTGATTTTCTCCCACCTTTCTGTATTGCAAGTCAATCAAACACACTGTATTAAAAATAATTTTTCTCCTCTGATAAATAACAGAACATATTTAATATCTACAGAAACCTCAGCTCCAACC
Organism: Manacus vitellinus; assembly: GCF_001715985.3. Classification (NCBI taxonomy): domain Eukaryota; kingdom Metazoa; phylum Chordata; class Aves; order Passeriformes; family Pipridae; genus Manacus; species Manacus vitellinus. The sequence goes on from NW_021939882.1 coordinate 8,449,512, forward strand.
CATCTCTCCAACAACAGCACAGGTACCAGCACAGCCCTTAGGACGAAGGTCTGTGCTTCTGGTGTATGGTGAGATGGCAGGAGGGAACAGTGTGGCCAAAGGAAGTGCCAGAACTGCTGTCATAAAAGGCTCAATAGAATTAAAATAACTTAGAGACCAGAGGTCCAGATGCCCAAAAGTCCACTGGATTGCATTTGGAATAGGAGATGATCTCTATGGGGTTTTAAAATAGCTGTAGCTTGGGTTTTTAAGCATTTATGAGTTCAATCAGAAGTATGCACTTCTTCATAAGGAACTATTAGAAGGGTTTCTATTTGTTAAAGTGTTATTTTTGAAAGTAAAAAATATTTTTATATGCTATTTCTCTCAAGGTCTCTGTGTATGTGTGCATATATATTTTCCAATTAATACCAGACCCACTGTTTTACAACTTCATTCTGGGAAACACAGAACTGTAACAGAGCCCTGAAGTCTGATCTCTGTGATATGCTCCTGCACCAGGAGTGGAGCCTGTGGCTTCCCAATACCTGAGAACAGAGGGATAACATAAACCTTCCCAAGACAACAGTGCCTCAACAGTGAGCTCCTCCAAAGGCTCTCTGATGGTGCTGAGCCTTATTCACACCATCTGGAAGAGCTGTAATTCAAGGTCTTGCTACTGTTTTCCAGAAGAAAGAGACCATCCTCCTGGCAGAACTCTGCTCCTCAGTGACATTGGATGCTCAACACTCCTCCTGACCAACACATCCTGTACCAACATGTGATGAATCTCCTCTGCCTCCAGGGGACTGTAGTGCTGGTCCAGTGTGCTGGATTCCACAACTGCCAGCAGTGGCTGGGTTTGGTGCTGCCCCTCATCCCAGCACAAACACCTTGGTGCCTCCATGCCAGAGGCATGACCAGCCCACTCAAATTAAAGATAGGATTTTCAAAGCAGTTTGAGGGCCTTGGAGACCCCAAACCGTAGTTCTTCCACATAAATGCAATTCCCAGTGTCCTGTTCCTCCACTGAAAGTCCCCAGTTAATCTGACAGCCTCTTTGCTCCATCCTAGGGGAGGAGTGTGTTGTGCCTCACTAGAAGCATCAATGAACTGGGGAACTGAAAGGTAACCTCAGCCCAGACAGTAATTTGGTTCTTGTTTTGAAAGAGGAACAGGGATATTTACAATAACAGTCCAGCCCCTTGGCACCTCTGAAAGGTTTGCTTATTGCAAGAGAAGTGCCTGTGGGCTCTTGCCTCATTTTGAACACTCTCTTAGGGCTGGAGAGAGGGACTCCCCACTGGCCAGAGATCAGAGAGTCAAAATGCTGCTACAAAACATCCTGTCTCTGTGAGATGAGCACAAACCCCAGGTGGAAAGAGCTCTGTCCACCCCACCAAGCTGAATAAAAGAAAAAGAATCTAGAAAGCCACTTTCAGTAACTGGAGCATTTATTACTCTTGCCCCACCTGAGACGCTGCCAAATCCTTGCTGGAGGCTACATGCTGGAGAGGAGGACCAGCTCAGGCCCTTTGCCCATTGTGCACCTCAGGGACATGCAGAGCAGGGTCCCAGCTCAGCCCCACACCTGCCACCCCCCAACCCATCATCATCCCCAGGGTCTGCTCTGCCCACCTCTGCACGTGCGAACACATGGCTGGAGAGCTCGGGGTGTGAGTCTTGTGGGAAGGTGGCTGGACAGAGAGAGCTGTTATTTTTGACATCCTAGAAAGGCTTCCTGAAAAACCGAGTGGGTTCAAGTTCACATGTTTCTGTAAACATGAAAAATGAAGCTTTAAAAGTCCCTCAGGTGCCTTGAGAAGGGGCTGTTGGGCACCGCGTGGCTGACGGACACGGTCGTGTTTTAAAGTGTCTGCAAAACTACCAGCTATAAAATCAAATTCTGTGTAAATCTGAATATTCACAGTTCTATATACAGATCATCAGTTGAAAACACCCACCCAGTCCCACCAGTGTAAAAGCAGCCTGGGCAATGCTCTGGTGCAACACACAACACAGCAGCATTAAAGGAGCGCACTTGCCGAAAAATTAAAGGCATTTTCATTCCTTGATCAAGGCTGTAGCCCTGATGAGTGATTCACACCAGTACGGGATTGAAGCTGCCTTTGGACTGACCTGTGAGGCGTTTTTCCCTGGCTGTCCTCCAGAAGCCATCCCAGGCCCTGCTGGCAGAGCCCCCGGGGTGGTCGCTGAGGCATCGCCTCAGGAGGGGTCTCCCCTGCGCCGCCATCCTCACGGATCCAGCCTTCTGGAGGGGAGCTGCAGCGCCTCAGGACCACAGCAAAGCCATTCTCCCAGCTTTCGCCTCTTGAGCCCGACTGGAAAAGTTTCTGCACAGGAGAAGCCTGCAGGTAATTCCTGAACATCCCTCTGGCCGGAGCGGGAAGCAGAGCCCAGGGCAGCCGCCCCCACCGGGGTCCCAGCGCGGAGCACAGCCCAGCGCCGAGCTTGGCTTTACCTCCTGTAAACACAGCTGTTCCCTGAGCACAGAAGGATAAATAAGGAGCGAGGCCATGCACATCCCGGGAGCTCTGCACCTCTGCATTCCCAACCCGCTGCGTTAACCATCTGCTCAGCAGCTTCTCCCGCCTCCCAGAGCTCCCTGGCTCGTGGTCTGTGCGATGGGTCACATGCCTGCCACCTCCAGGGCTGGAGATCTTTGTTATATGGGGGGGCTTTTGTTGGTTTTTTTGATTTTGATTTATTTCGAACAGAGCATCTTGGTCTAGAAGTGGAATAGGATGTTGTTCCTGTGTTAGGGGATTTACCCCAGTGATGGTTTTGTGTGGATACCATTCAAACAGAAAAGACCTCCAGGACTTGGGTTAATCCATCACCCGAGGACCATCCTGCTCCAAAGGCACTTCTCCCGCTGCTGTCCCCTCTCTAAGGAGCAACAGGGATCTAAAAAATCCTCTGCTACATACCCGTCCAGTTACACGCCTGGAAATAGTGCCCACAAAAGTATGTTCTTCCAAAAGCATGCTGGAATAAGTAGAGGCACATCTAACCATTAAATTTAGGTTTCCTCCCCATTTGGGATGCAAGAATGAAACACCTTTACAATGGAAGCCACTGTGTATGTACAAAAAGCAAATACCTGGCATGTAGCTCAGCACTGATGAAGCTCCTTGGCAAAATCTGTCCTGGAAAAGCAAGGAAATTAATGGGGAGGTGGCTATGGATGATGGCTGGTGTTACACAAATCTCACACATCCACCACCTGTATTGCTGGCAGCAGGTTTGGGTCAGTATCTCCCAGGAATGAGGTTTGATGGCATTTGCTGATGTGAATTCCTCAGCACACAGGAACACAGTCACTGACACACACACTCACCTGTCCCTCAGCTGGTCCTTCAACCCCCCACAGCTGGGTGCTGCTCACCGAGCACAAACCTGCATCCAGGGGAGCTCTGAGAGCATCTGGGAGCCTCTAAAGCTGATTCCTCTTGGTGTGGACTGATGCTGCAGTCCTGATTAAGACAGCTTAATTAACGTCCCCCAGAGGAAGGAAATCCAAGGATGACAGGCACAGTGAGTGCTCTGAGCTGTGAGCTGCAGCACTGAGCATCTCCTCCTCAGAGCCCTGTGGCACTGGGACCTGCAGAGCAGGCCCTGTAGCTCTCAGCCACGTGTAATGCTTTTCATACCACAAACTGACATGCAGAGCTGATTTTTTGGCCCATGTTTCTAAGACACCTGAAGTCATTATCATGATGAGGAGAAAGCACTAAGTATATGCTTCCATTACAAAAAGTTCTTTGTATTTGTACAAATGCAATCCCCAGTTATCAGTGCAGGGGTATCCTGGCTGTTCCCCTCTCCTCCCTGACTGGGAAACGCTTGGAGCAGCAAGCTTGTCCTGTGCAGGGTGACACATCCCTGGCCACATTCAGGATGCATCATAGGGAATTAGCCTTCCACAGAGATGAGACTTGTCATGAAGAAGGTATTTAGGTTTAAAAAAGTGACATAAGTAGCCACCTAAAGCCCAATAGCAGACACACAAATGGAAGAGGCTGTTTTCCATCCTCCATGCAGTGAGCTGCATGGGGGGACACAGGGACACCCTGAACCCTCCCAAGGGCAAAGCAGATCTCCTTTCCACCAAACCCATGGCAGCTGGGGACATCACACATCCCTTAGATGTGGCTGCTGCTCAGGAGAAGGGAAAAGCATCACCAGCAGCTGCAACTGAGACAGCAAAGTAACAGTATTGTGCTCATTTATTTTCTCTTTGGGACATTAAATGCTTGATACCTTTAATGTCACCTCCCACTGTAGCTATGCTAACAAAACACAGGGCTTTTTGATGCTGAAAGCTGTGAACTGCATTTTGTGTCACCTGCAGAGCTCTGCTGCAAGCCCCTGATCCCAGGGAAGTGTCTTTATCCTTCCACTGATGAGAAAAGGCCATGTGAGTTTTCAGAGGGCAGGAAGGAGCCATCAGAGGCACACTGGCCATGGCTGACACGCCTCTTACCACAGCAGCTCTTCTCCCAGCCCAGTAATGTGCCCTGAGCTGCTGGTGCCAACTGCAGGCAGCCCCTGTGCAGCAGGCAGGGCTTTGGGCAGGTGATGGCCACTGCCTGCCCTCTTCCGTGTGGGGACAGCGAATGCTCCTCCCAGGAGCACAGGGTGACCTTTGGTTTTGGTGCCTCTCAGTGCTCCTGCTTCATTTCACTTCTAATCTGATGCCCAATGAGTCTGTGGCACTCACCTATAATTTCACGGAGATGTCGCAGCTGTAGAGAAGAAAATCTGTTTCACAAAGCAAAAAAACCCATCAAGAATGAACAGTCAGGCTGTTCACATAAAGGAGCTAAAGTACCTCCTGTTGTTTCCCAGACACAGCCTTTTAACATGGGGAGAGCTAAAAATACAGCCGTGCTAGGAAAAAGCAGCAAAGAGCTCCACATTCCTAGAAGCTTCTCACACTCACATCTCCGCCTTGGGACTCCTGTGAGGGCCAAAACATTTCCAGAAACATCAGGCCATTTCGAGGTGAAGCAAACATCCTCCCTCAGCAGATGCATTTCAGCAATGTTGACATTTTTAAATTATCCAGAATGGTAAAATAATGTATATTAAAAGAAGAAAAAAAAAAAGGCAGCAACTAGTCATTAGATTTGCTGCAAAAATAATCTGAATGTGTCCATAGCAGGAAAGGCCAAGATACAATGGGTTTTAAGCACCATTTAGCATCTCCCTCGTGGAGAACTCAAGTGTTTGTGCATCTGGATTTCATCTGCACCTGAAGAGACCATGGATGTGATATTTTAGCTGCTGGCTGCAGCTGGTAACCACATGTTTGGATACTGCCATTCTCTCTCAGAAAGATTTAACGTGGTGTATGAGCATGTGCATACTGATAAAAAAAGATAAAGAATGATTTAAGAGCTAAGGTTAAACTCCAGTCATTCTTCTACCCTAAGATACAACTTTATTAGCCAGCTCAGAGGAGCATTTATTCAGAATTAAGTAAAAAAATAGACAGTTGGAAGATAAGCAGCTTATCACTTAGCCAAAGGCCTCTGGCAGCACTCATGGCACACTGTCCAAGAGAGTCAAGAGGTGTCCTGTGCCTGTCGTGGGCAGGGCTGGGCACTGGCACTGGAATGTGCCGAGAGGCTCCAGGAAGAGGGATTTCTGATTCTCCTTTACATGCAGAATTTGGCCATCTCGACTGCTGGACACCAACGTGAGAGATTTCCTTCCCACTCTAGTCTAACAGCCAAAGCTGTCATTTCCCCAACAGCCCATGCCAAGGGAGAGGCTTCACTGGCAGAGGGAGGCTATAACTCAATCAGATACCCCCAGCTAAGGTTCACTCTCAGAGCAAACCTGCTCTCTGTTGTCCATAACACTGGTTAAAATACCACAGTGGTAAAGCCAGCCCATGCCTCTCTTAGCCCCAGTCACACTCCTCTGGTACAAACAGCAACACAAAGGTCACTTCTTGCTCTGGAGGAGTATTCCACCAAGATTTTAGGACTAATTATATAAGGCAGGACAAAGAGCACTGTGAATGGGGACAGGTATATTGGCAGTCATGTTTTCTTGAGCAAGTCCCTTCTGAGGGACCAACCTCACAGGGACTGCTACTTCCCACCCTCTGGGCACACTCTGTGTGGTGGGATAGGGATGGGGGACTGCACCCATCCGACTGCTCAAGTCCACATCTCCTATTTTGGATTCCTTGCTTCCAAAAAAACACAAGCCAGCATATGCCCTCCCCTGTGTGCCAGACCAGGGGGGCAGCAGGCACCAGCACAGAGCCTGTGGAGAGCTGTGGCACCTCACACTGGAGCCCTGACAGGGCAGACACAGCAAGTGGTAACACACAGGCCACCATTCCCATTTCTTCCCAAGCAAACACACCCTTCCCTGTTGGCAAAGGCAAGAGACCTCCAGGGATCAATGAGTGAGAACCAAGGTACTAATGGCAGCAGTCCCAACCCTCCCAGTTGTGGCACCCCTGCAGGGAGGAGCTGTTTCCCAGCAGGGAAAGGGCAGACCTGCTTTAGCTTTACTCTAGGGAGCACATAGCCTGGAGCTTTGATGCTGGAAAAATGGGGTCCTGAAAAGGCCCAGGGTCAGGGCTGCTAAAATGAGGGGTGGGCTCACGTGAAAAGACCTGTGTGATGAACTTGCCAAGGTTCATTTCCCTGCTCCAGGATGAGCTGAGCTGCCACTGGGAGCAAATGCTCAGCTGCTCCTCATAACCCTTCTCCCCTATTCCTCCTTTCTTCACTCAAAGTTTATGTTACATATTACGTTGCTGGAACATACAGAACCTGGAAATAGTGCAGCTATTTGTAGTTTATACAGAAAACCCCCAACTTCCATTTAATACTTTTAAATAATTGTGGAAATCAACGGTGATCCTGTAATGAAATACTCTGAAGCCAAGGTACTCACAATTGCTCTTCAATTCTGATTTTTGAATCAGCTCGCTATTCTGACACCCTTGAGCTATGGATTTGCTTTTAAATGATAACTGCCACATAACTTTGGTTATTTAAAATTTTGCTGTACCATAATTGTTCCCTGGAACATATGAAACTTCCACACCAGGAGAACGGCAGACAGCCTTCCAATAAGGCTGGGAGTCTGTGCCAGCACAGGGATTTTCATGCTATTTTAAGCATTTACAAGTTGTCTCAAGCCTTAAACGATAAAAACATCAAGTAGTGAGAGTGCACTGAACTCAATATTTTGCTGTTCAGGCAGCCTAGTGGGAACATGCTAGTGCAAACATTGGAATGTAAGCACCAGCTGGAGGCACTTCCTTCAGCTCCAGCACGAGGCATTTCCCTGAACCAGAACCCCTGGACGTGCATGAGGAGCTGCTGCCCTAGAAGGAAAGGTATTAACTCCAGCCAGGGTGGTGCTGTGGTGAGGGAACACAGACCTGCATCAGTAACAGCACCAGGGCGGAGGGCGGCAAGAGGCGACTTAAAAGGACCAATGTTGGGTTCTGTGGAAACAATTTAGAGGCTCAAGGAAGATTCTATTAAGCCTAAATCACTAAAGAAAACTTGTTAGAGGAGTTTCACTTCATCGCCCTGCCAAGGGCAGGGTTTGTGGGGAGGGGAGGTACCCAGTGCCCAGGGTTACCCCAGCCCACCACACCTCCCTCTGCTCTCTCTGCCTGTTCACACGCATCATGTCAGGCTCACAAGTGCTTCTACTGGCACCACTGCCCAAATTATTCATTGTAAACACAGCTGTGCCAAGCACAGGGTGCACCAAGGGGCATTTAGTCCTGGTAGGACCAGCTGGCCCACCTACAAACCACACTCACATGCCCAGCACAGCCCAGGCTCAGTCACAGCCCGGCTCTGGAGGCACTGTGGTGGGTGCTGTGAGCACCTCTGAGCTCCAGCAAGGCCAGATCTGTGTTCAACAGGCCTGGTGAACCCTAGGATGTGTGCCCTGCCAGGGCCAAGCCCAAAAATGCAATGCTGCAGGCACAGGCTCTGAGGAGCAGCTACAGCTAGAGATAATAACAAACTGGGACAGATGTAGTGCTCACCAGCCCCACAGCAGCAGTTCTGCCCCTGAGGAATGACCAGTGACACTCTGGGGAGAGGCTGTGCCCTGCAGAGCTGCTCCATGAAAGCATGAGGGAGTCACCCAACAAAAAAATCCCAACGTCTTTTTAATAAAAAGGGATTGAAAAATAGTATTTTAAGAATGAAGGCATGTTTTCCAGCAATTTACACACAGGTAGCAGGGAAAGCAGAGTTAAGAGCTGAAGGAATGATTTCTGTATTTTTGAAATAAACTGCGCTCAGTTTCCCAGGAAATTCTCTAAAAGAAAAATATTGTGCAAAAAAAAAAAAGACCCCTTTAGTTTCCATAGCCTCAGAATGATATATTTATAAGCTTATACCAGGCTAAAAATTGGCAGCTCAAGAGGATCACATGTCTCTGAAGACAGAGAATGAAGAGCCAAGCAGCAAGTTATTAGAGTCTGAAAGAGATACTCCCTTTGAGTAAATGCTGTTGTTGTATGCGTGGGAGCTGGAGAGGGTAGGAGAGCAGTCTCGTAGGAACACAGGCATTTGAATGAAATCATGAATGATACCCTAAACTAGAATCATATTTCAAACAAACACGCAAGTGACAAGTGTTATTTCAACACGTCTAGTTTCGTATCTGTTGAAAGGGCTGTTAGGAAATCTCTCTAAAAATGCTGGGATTTTTTTTTCTCCAGCAACACTTCCCATCAGAAAGAGCTGCAGCAGCTGGGAAAGAGGCTTTGAGTGTGACATTTCTCTTAGTATTTGGTTGACACTCTCTGCTTTGGAAAAAATCTGTTCCAGGAACTACAGTGACTGGAGACCAGTGATGTGTTAATTAAATATTGTGAGGAGTGACCCAAAGCCTTATTGTGCCATCACATCGCACTGGAACACGATTTTTAGGTTAAACAGCACATCCTAAACCCAGCTTTACCTTCAACACCATGTCAGCTCATGAGAGGCAAACTCTGTGCCCGTGTTTCACCTCCCAGAAGCAAAGGCTCAACCTTTCCTCCCCTCAGTTCCTAGTCCCGTTGTGCAGGATTTGCTGAGAGCAGGAACACGAGCAGCAGCACGTGTCACACCTGCTCACATGTCCTGCCTGCTCTGAGGAGAAATTAAACCCGTTTCTGTAAGTCACTGCAGGTCCCAGATCAAATGCCCCCGAGCTGGACCTTTAACTGGTGTTGACTGTCTGTACAATCCCTGTGAATGTGGGAGAGTGGGGGCACACCCCAGGGATACCCCAAACCCCCATGTCCATGGAAATGCTCCCAGGTCCAGCAGGTTGGATAAAATTTAGTTTAACAAAACTTAGCAAATTTATTTGAAAATAACCTTAGAGTGGTTCTGAAACAGCTTCACTTCCTTAGGGGTTTCAGGCTCCCAGCGAAGCCCAGCTGGAACCAACCATCATGCCTAGGAGGAGCTGCAGAAGGCAGCATAAACCAACAGATGATCGAGGTGGTGATTGAGGCAATTTTGGGTTTCCTTGGTCCAGAAGACCTAGAATGACTAGTGCAAGTACCGACCAGGGATGTGCCAATATTCAGGCAGAACTCCAGAACTGGAGTTATAGCTGTGACTCCTCTTACTTGGAGTAAAACAATCAAACCCTTGCTTATCAAGAAACTTTTGAGTGTGGGCTGGGCTGGTTAAAAAAACCCCACAGTTTTATGTTAAATTTGCTTTCAAAAATGTGCTTTGGTCAAAGTATAAATGCCTCTGATGGTTGGCATATCAATTTAATAGTGGAGATGATGATAAGGAAGTGCAGACTTGAAATAAGGTACCAAAGTGTAACAATAAGGGTACTTTAGGTTTCACACAAATTATCAGAGGTTGTAATGGATCACTGGATATATTTTTAACACCTATGGTTAGACTTCTTCTAAAAGAAGTGCTAGAGGCAGCTAAATTAGAAATATATGTGTCTCTACATCATCCTACAACCATTCACCCAGCACTGCCAAGCCCATAACTAAACCATGTCCCCAAGTGTCACATCTTTATGATACAAAACCACATGGGGTGAGCATCTATTGTCACTGTCCTGGACTACAGGCAAGAGGGAATTCCCACCCACCCCAAATGGGGAAAATCACCACACTGAGGCAGTTCCTATAGAGCCTTGGGTGGGAAGTGAGAGGTTGTTTTTGTGTCAAGATTAATCTTGGGTTTGTTAGTTGATACAGAGAAAAAGGACACAGAGCCAAAGCACAACCACAGCTAGTGAACTGTCACCAAACAGCTTAAAATTAATACCACATTAATTAACACCACATTAATGTCTGAGGCTGGAAAGTTCTGTTTTGTAACTCTATCTGTGTGCTGAGGTAGCCTCCTGCATACTGCAGTGTTTGCCTAAAGCTCCTCTCTTGGTCTGGCAGCAGAGCTGTTTGCATTGGCAACTCTCTGCCCCCCTTCCCTGTGCAAAGTCCCAGTGTGAGGGAGAAAAGCAGCTGAAAATGGAGAACTTGAAATCACACCCCTTCTATGAGATCCCCAGAGGTTCCATTCTCACCCTTCAGAGCAAAGAGCAGCAGTGTTTGGTGTGAAAAATGCTTGTAACATCTACAGACATTCCTGGTGGGACTGGAACACATTTTTTAAAAGTCCCCCATAGCAAGACTGAATATCTGTTTGTCTGAAGGCTTTTTTACAATGACCTTCTCCACGTCGTGTTTTCCTGTGGTAGCAGAATCAAACCCCAATCCTCAGAGGACACAAGAACTGCAGGACCAAAGTGTTTTCCTGTCATCTGCAGCTCTCAGTTTGAGCTGAGAATCACCCAAAAAATACCAGAGACAGGTGGGGTGTTAATTCAGGGATAGTAATGGATTGATTGGGAAAAGCTGAGGGAGCTCTGGCCTCCAGCTGTCAGCAATACCCCTCATGCAAACAGGGGCTGCAGAGGCTGGAGAGGCACCCCTTTTATAAGTAAAACTGTTGAAATTACTCACCTTTCCTGGCTAAACCAAAAGCTGATGTTACACCTCAGCCTAGAGCAAGGGCCCTGCCTGTGTGTCACCCACACCAGCAGCTGTGGGACAATGGATTTGGGAAAGGGGGGCGAGCAATAGAAAGCAGACTGGTTTCCAGAGGATGGTGAATGGTGGCTGTCTCAAAAACTGGCTGCATTAAATACCCCAGACTGAAAGCTGAATCAATTGCAAATTTAAAATAAATAAAATTAATGGCCAGAAAGGAGATCACGTTATTAGAAGCTGCACACTTGCCATTCCCCTGGTATCAACTTACAAAGGATGGGGTCTTACTGACTCTGGAGTTTTGAGTTTGTTTGGGTTGCACCTTTTTCCACCCTTATCCTTATGTGCTCACCATCAGCACAGCAATGAAAGGTAAAGCTTTTCCTGAAGTCTCTGCTTAACCAGGGGACAAGTGAGTAACAGCAACACTCTGGGAGAGAGGCACAAAGCAGCATCTCAGCGTTCCCCACACCCTGCGTGCAGCCCTCCAACAGGGACCTGAAAAGTCTTCCTTAAGAAGTAATGTCTTTTCCTCTTAAATTACTGCTGGAAACCCTTGCACACCTACAAGGGAATTTTCCCCGGGGAATTTGTATTGTCTGCTATCAAAAGACATCAATAACTACACAAAGCAGGCCAAGCCTGTGATATAAAAAGTACATGAACAGATTACGCCAGAGGCAGCTCAATAATTTGCATTATCTGGACACACCTCGGTTATGAAAGACTCAACCTTTTATACATTTAACACAGCCCCTCCAGGAAAGTGAGGAAAACACTGTGTTACTCACAGATTGCAGGCTGGTCTCCAAGCAGCCATAAACCTGGAGATCTTGGTCAACATCTGCCTGCTCCCCCAGGGCTGGGAACAGCACAGCATAGCCAACCCTGGTGCTCCCACACACGGTGCACAAGTGACTGTTACTTTTCTGTGCTGTGGCCCAAAATGGCAGAAAGTGGATCTACTTATTGAACAGCTCTTGATGGACAGAGAGGCCTTTGGATTAAGGGGGTTTCACTCCAGGATAAAGGGCAAACAATTTTTCATCTATAGTTCTAAGAAGAGGGAAGTTGTAAGTATCAGTAAATTAGAGGTTTGCATTTCTGAGTCAAAAAAAAAATGCAAATACAGCTGGCTTGAACAGTCTTACAGCAAGAGGAAGTCACTTGTTTCATACAAACTTTTTTTTAAAAAATCAGAACAACAGCTAAAACAGAAGTAAATGAAGCTCACACAGCTTGCCCTGTCCCCTCAGCTTGCACAAGGGCTGCACCAGGAATCAGTTAAGGACTCCAGCTGAAATGCAAACCAGCTTCCACAAAAAGCTGCTGCAATTCACTCTAAGAGCTATTTCTGCACGAAAAAGGCACACTGAACAAGTCAGCACCCTCTCAACTTGTAAAGCAACCCGTGTTTCTTAGTAGCTCATTTCCCTTAAAAAATATCAGTGTGGTGCAGAGCTCCTCTTTGCCAGGCTCAGGGGAGATACCACACAGAAGAGGATTTTCATTTTTGGCAGTTTAAAGCAAAGATTTGGGGTTTGGATGGCTAAAATATTTGTACAAAACCCTGAAGAACCACCTCTGACACAGGAAGCCTGTCACAAGATGCAGAGCCAGCATGCTGCTGTGGCACAGGCTTCATTCCTCACAACTTCTTGGGCATGCAAGTTAAAACAACCTCAGGACAACGCAATTTGGCTTTTGAAAGCATAAGGAAAGGGCAATTCCAGTAGAGAAGTAATTACAGTTTATATATAATGTGCAGTTTATACATGAAGTATTTTATTCAACAATAAAATGCCTCTCTGATTCACCCAGCCACGTGCAGGAAGCAGCAGGTGCTCTCAAGTTAATTTGGAAGGGGAAAGCTTGCAGTGCCCTCATAGCATGTTTTATCCTTCAGTGCTGCACAACTGAATGTTCTTTGGGACATCCAATGTTTCTAAAAACAGGACATGAATCTTAGAGCTGTGAAGTATCAGCTTATTAGAGGAAGGAAAGAGCATGAAACCACACCAGTCATGTTGCTGTAGTATAAAAATGTTCCACAACCCCCAGTATCAAATAGCACAGCAACTTCTGATGCTGAATGAAAACACCCAGAAATCCCTCCCCAAACCCCACAAATGCAGGCCAACAATGAACAATCTCAAATTATTTATTAGGAAAAGACAAAGGACTGTTTCAACATTCGTACAGAACAAATGGTAACAAACCCAGGAAAATAAACTGTAAAAAGTAGGCCCATGACAGAGGAGTTGGGTTATGACAAAGCAAATGAAATCCAAACTTCATTCATGCAAACAAGCAGTAAAGAATTATTTACAGTTTCGATGGGATGAATTATAGCATTGGCCATATTTGGGCCCAAATCAAATTACTCAGTGACATAGTAAAGGGATCTAATCTGTACATTCAATAATGAGGATCTATAAAAAGAAAAATAATTTAAACAATTTACAAGATGGCATAAAAGGCATCATTTACAAGAGCTGTATTAACAGGTGACACAAAGGTATTCATCAGTAATTTATGAATAAAAATTTGTAGCACGTATTTTTACATCACATCTTCAGTGTCTGAACAGTAAACAAGGAAGCAGAGACATACCATGAGTGCAATGTAATAGAATAAGGCAACTTAACCAAATGGTTCTTCAGAGAACTTCATCCTACAAGGGTTTCCAAGTCATAAATTTGCCTGCTTGCTCTGCTAACTAAAACAAATGTCTGAAGACAGCAACTGGTGATCACAAGGCCTGCACATGACGAGACAGCAGATGGAAAATTAAATGCTTGTTTGTTAAAATGCCAAAACTCAAGAATGTAAAAGTGCAGATTATCAAAAGCCCTCTATGCCCTAACACCAGCACACTCATTTTCATGTTCTAGATGTTGTAATTTAATAGGTCTCAAAATACTAATTCACTAGTCTTATAAACTCTTTTGCAATGCACAATCTGAAACTAATGTAACTCCTCCCAAAGCTCGTATTTACAATGCTCTTAAGCTGATGGTAGAAGAATTGTGAAATGCTAGCAATTTATAGCAAAGATTAGCAACTGACACATGATATTCCAGTTCATTTCATAGGCAAGGCTAATTAGCACATTTAGATTTTAAAATTACTTTAAAAGGGTATTTTTGAATTCTCAACAGCTTCCCCCAAAGCATTCAGTAATGGCTGAATTTCTTGAAGTTTTAGCAGAGAACACTGTTTGTGCAAACAGCTACAATAACAAGATGAAGGCTAACATGGAAATACAGCAGTGAAGAGTCATCTGTATCCTGATGCACCACGGGAACGTTATGGGCCTTACAGGAAGCAGCACAGGAAGCCACACCTGCCAATGACTTGCCACATTAACACAGTCCACATACTCAAAAAAAAAAAAAAAAAAAAGAATCCCAACAAATCCAAAAGGGAAACTTGAAATAAGGCCAAAAAGTATTGGCAAATGATAAAATTTTCAGTCTGTCAAAAGGACCAGGCCATAAATATTTTATTTACAATTTCTAGTTAGAATCTTTATTTTCAACAAATGATTTAGCACCAGCAGGAATATGCAAAGTATCATTACTGTGTTCCCCAGGCAGAAGACCTTGAGGCCAAATCTTGCTCATTAGTTTAAAAGGATCATCTACTCAAGTAACTAGAGTGAGCAGGATTTGGCACTCAGTCATGCAAACTGAGACTGCTCAAACATATTCCATTAGCACATTAATAATTACAAACAGATTACAGCATCTTTTGAGATGTTTTCAGAAAGTGTGTTTTTTAGAATACTTAATATGCTTTACACGTATGAAGTAAACAAAATTAATAAAACAGGCTTATTTGCAGACTTTTTTTAACCTTAGAACATTTTACCACAGATGACAAAATACTGGTGATGTACTTTAAAATATCAATAAAACTTAAAAGAATGTAAGCAGGATTTATCCTTCTGTGATAAAGCATTTTTTAATCTCCCATGGTCATGTCTGAGGACTAAATTCACCCATTTTATCCACAATGATTGTGAAGTTTACCCCCTCTGACTGTGTGTTAACAGGAAATAAAAACAAACAAACAAACAAACAGTAACTGTTTGTGTCAAATATGTCTTGAGCCCTTCTCTGTGACCTGAAGGTCTTGGTCAGACACTTCTAATCTGACTCATGGATTTTTGTTCACTTTTTAACCTCAGCAAAGCTCTGTTAACATGCTACATGTTTTTTAAGCCTACATAATCTGTAAAAAGGATGTAGATAGGAAAACAAGGACAGGGGAAAGATTAGTCTTATGTGTTTAAATGAACTGAGGATAAAAAAGTTGACCAGAACTAGCTCAACAGAACCACACCGACCTTCACCTCTGCTCTGAACTCAACTGTCTCCTCAGGATTACAGTGATGCCCAGATACCCAGAATGGGAGCAGGGGTTGACTGTGAATTTATTCATTAATGTAAGTTAATGACTGAATGCAAAAGACACCATCTAGCCTTTATCTAGCACAGACTGGCTCTAGAAAAAGACACTTTGATTAGTTCCAAATGTTAAAACCCCACTGTTATTCTGAAACACTTAGAAATGAGAAGTTATTGCAGCTTATGTGGAAGCAGGTGCTTCCTGAAGACCTGCAGGGGATAGAGACAAGGCATTACAGGATTAGAGCCCTTGAAGGCATCCTGCACGTGAACTACCAACAACTCAGTGCCAGCAGGAACGTCACAGTGCTTCTCAAGGGTTAGGAGAAGCCAGAACAGAACTTCTCTTCTTAATATACAGGCTTAGAGTTAAGTGGGACAGCATGGTCTCATGTTCTTTCCACTCTGTTACTCTCCAATTATGAACTGAGGTGTTGGCAGAACCACACAGGTGCTTGAGAGAGGGAAAGATCTTCGAAAGGCAGGTCTGAACACCCTTTGGAAATCTTGACCAAACTATTAGATAAAGAGTGTATCAATGCTGTTTCTCTAGGAACTGCTAAATATATCAAGACTTTACTAAAAAGAATGAAAAATTGTTTACTGGCTTCAGTAAAGAACACTGAGGATGTCTTCATTCCAGCCTGCTAAATACTCAAAGTGTATTGTAGGAGTTCCTCTCTCAACCAAACTGCAGTTAGCTAAGCAGAATTAGAAAGGTGAAAGTGGTTAGGTCTAATAGCCTGGAATAACTTCATCTAAAATTGAACTTCTCTGTCCAGAAATAAACAGTACTTATCTCACTATAAACCTGCATGATTTTTAGGGAGATACTGATACAACAAAACTGTGCGTAACACTTGGAAAGACCAAGCTGGAGGGATGAGACCAGGAAATGCAAAAGCATTACCCCAAGATTAAGGGATAGGAAGCCTGAGGCTGTTCTCCTGGCATCTCTTGCTACATGGGATTGAAGGGATCATCTCCATGGCCAATAAAATTACCTGCCATTTCGCTGGTAAGTAACATTCATTAGGAAACCTCATGGATCAAGTCCCAGTACCATTGAAATTGGCATTATATGACAAAATTAAAAGGCACTCGCATGGCTGACTGAGCTGAAAATGATTACACATTCAAAATGAGTTTTGCATTTTACTTTAGAAGAAGTATCACAGAACTTTCCTCTAGAGAAGTGGTTCCACTTGAGAAGACAACAGTAGTCCTGAGAAACCCCAAATTTTCTCTACTGTAGTACATCACATTGTATCCATTCACCCTAAAGCTGCTTCAACCAGTTGGCTTTGAGGAAATGGCAAGGGTGAAAGAAAAAACAGAGAGGATCAGGAAAAAGCAAGTTACTTCAGTGATTTGTATAAAAGAAACTATCCTTTTCAACCTATTTAGAAGAGAATTTCAAAGAAAAGACTTTAAGGCTTATCTTGCAACTACTTGTGATGCCTATCATTTCTCCTGGTGGGTAGAGTCAATCTTTGGGGACTCTAATAACAAGTTCTAAGCTGACAGAAAATGAGATGAAACCCAAAGATGTGGCTTAAATACAGGACCCCTGGGCTTTACAGCAGGGCTTGACAACTGCTCTGGTTGCTCTTGTAATGAAGTACCAATTGTGCTGATTAAACTAGGAACAGGAAGCCAATTTTTTTAGAGGCTCAAGGGAAGTAAACCAGAGGTAGGGCATACTTTTTGATTCTCACAGTAGTTTCTATACAGTACAGCTATTCAAGAATTACTCCACTTGTTTATTTTGTAACTCTGTACAATTTACTTAAAAAAAAAAATGTATCTTAGGTCACGTCAACTTCAATTGGTTTAATGAACCATGGAAATTAGGTAATCACCTGCTATGTGTGCTTTTGGTTAAATATGTAAGTAGCTTCTAACTACTGCTTCATGAGGATCCTCAGTATCACCAAAAGAGAACTGAAGTAGCAATAAACATGGTCTAAAGGAACTGTTTCTAATGGAGCTGTAGTACATGTCTTAAAGTACCTCACTTTGCAAATAAAATGTGCAGTTAGTTTGCAAACTTTTCAGCAGGCTGTCAGAACACTCAGAAAATTAAGTTTTCACACAGTTTTATTAACCAAATAAAGTTTACTTTTGATAGTCAATCATGACCCAAAAGAGCAGTATACAGCATTTATAAAGACATTCTATAAAAACCATATTCACTTATTTTCTGAAGTGCTCTGAATTAGCATTAGATCAGCTGAACTGTGAGTGTAATTTTTAGTTGTTTATGTCTAAAGTGAAACATCCAAAGCAAGCACAATAGAAATGTAGTACAAATACCAGGAAAAGCAACAATAAATGGAACTGCATTTGCAATTGGCTTTGCACTTAAATGAGTTGCTTACTCTAAGGTACTGTACCCTTAAAGGACCACAGAAAATCTTAGAAGATAACATATGATGTTAGTATGGGGCTTTGAGTTGTAAGAAAGAGAAGGCTGAAATAGCACACAGGGTTTCTAACACACTAGGTGGGTGTATCTGTAAATACAGCACAGCCATGCTGTGGAATACTCGAGCAATCAGTTTTAAAAATACCTTAAAACCCCGAGATATCAATGTGTTCTAGTCTGGTTGCTCCTCATGCACATACAGGAAATATTTAACATGAAAATATAATAAAATTGGGTAGTTCTTTAGTCCACAAAAATTCACGTAGCTAAGGACTGTATAATGGTCTTGTAAGTTTAAGATCTCATGCCCTGGCTTCAGGACTAAACTTAGTACAATAATCACAACTGTAAATTTTAAAAGTCTACAGAAAACCCCAAAGATCAGTTCCAGAGGATGGATTTTATCCCAAGGCCACGATTTGATGTTCCATATTGCAAGTGTACTAAATATTGGTCCGTTTGGTGCTGCAATACAAACTCTGATGCTGTCCTCAGCTTTCAGAAACAAACTTCCCAAATCCAAAATTAAGCTAACCACCTTTCATTTTCAACATCTAATTAGATTCTGATTAACTCTTACAAAATTAAGTAGAAATCACAGTCTCAAATTAGTAGCCAAAATTTTCCAAATCTCCACAGAAATGAGCCAAAGCACCAGAATTATGAGGTCCCGTATTTAGTCTATTTTATAAAGATTTCTTCAGTACTCTCAGGCTTTGTGGTACCTTTACAAATAATGATTCATGATGGTAGAACTGATAAAAGAGACAAAAAAAATAATCCAGAACGCATTTTGGAAGTCATGCCCTCAAAAAAACCCAATGAACATGAAAAAAACTGTGCTCATTAATCACTAAACTCTTTTCCAAATCCAATCAAAGACAGAGGGATCTTCCCAAAATACCAGCTGAGTTTTCATATAAATGAAGAGAGCAAGTGAATATTTTCATGAAACTTTCATAACATCAAATGCTTAATCTGCTGCTTTGGCTGATTCTTTGTGTTTCTGTTCTTCCCACTGAAAATTAAAGCATTAACATTATTTCCAATAGACATAAGAATAAAATAATTACTGTTCTTAACTGTGGGAAGAAATGGTCTACAGATTCCTCTCATCTTGTAGATAGTACCTTGCTGTTTTAAAAGTTGTTTTCACACAGGGGAAATTGTGCTCATAATATACTAAACTAATGAAAATAATTTTTCATTCATTAATTATATACAAAACTGATGGGCCTAAAGCCTCAGGAGTAAACTTACAATATTTTCATGCTGAGCACTTAATGGTTTGGCATTCCTTTGTCTTGGATTTCTGGAAGGTTGTTTTCAGAGGATGTATTGCATATTATGAGTTCAGCACTGGCTACATGTACCAAAGAACATAAATGATAACCACAGTTCACTTTCCAATGCCCAGAGTGAAACCCTTCCTTAGAACAGCAATACTCAGTAGCTAATCACTTCTTATAAACAGTTACAGGCTGTTTTCTTCTCCCCTCCCCAGATTTAATTCCCATTGCCATAAACAAGTGTTGTTCAGGTGGAAAATAGTTCAGTGTAGTGACATCTGGTATCTCAACTGAAATTTGGCAGCCCAAGCAGAGCACCAACAGCTCCAAAGTATCCCTGTTGAAAAAAAAATACAAAATTTCAAGTTTAAGTAGGGAATTAAATTTTGCACTACTCACATTTTAGTGACAACCACCTTCTGATGGACCAAAGCTACAGAAAGCACACCATACACTTTTAATATATAATATTCCCTAACTTTTTAAAGCTTTGTGAAACAAAGCTTTTTATCCTTCTCATCTAGATTAACTTTGGAGGATTTCACACCAAGTCTCACCATATACTGCAGGGCTTCTAAGACAGTGAATCCTAAAGAATGGAAAGCATGTTTGGTTCCTTTTTCCTAGAGGAGCTGCATATTTTGGTTGCCAAAAAATCTTCAATACCCACAGCAATACTGTTGCTAGAGTATAAGTTAAGAATTTCTTAAATTAACTGCACCTCACAATTTTTGACCCTCTGCTTACCTGCACATAAAGAACCACATTCTCCTGTTGGATTACATTCCCTCCTGTGGGGGAGTGAAATGTTCTCTCTCCCTATAACTATGGAATACTGAAGTGTTTGGAATATACACTTGATTAAATGCAAGAGTACAAAATTTACCCAAGAAAAATCTGAAGAACTGACAAGGAATCGTTCTGCTATTACTGCAGACACTGGCACAGCCTGTCAGTCCTGGGATAAGCAATAAAGGAAAAATGTTGTGAGAATCAACTGAAGGGGAACAGATCTAATGCTGTAATATTTGCAGACCAACAAACCGAGGACAAAAACTGCCCATCCACTGCCAAGAAGCTACAAATCTCCCAAATGTTGCACCTGTAATCTGCTTGTATTTTCATCAAAACAGGTGAAAACTCTCAGCATTCCACACTGATGAATGGCAGCAGAAGCTGCCCCAGAGCAGGTCAGTCTGAGAGCACAAAGTCACTACAGGAGCTCTGAGGGGTCTGTGGTGGTATGAAAGCTGGCCTTGTCAAAGGCAGGCTCCACTTTCAGGATGTTGCTCAAGCCCAGCAGAGAACAATGAGCCCATTTCAAAGGCTCAAGCTTTAGATCTCTGGGCTCTTTGAAATACAACACTTACTATTGTTTCCATCCAAACTTAAGAAAGATTGTTGACCCTGGGCACAGACTTTAAGATTTTCTTGTCCCTCTCCACAGATCCACAGCGTGAACTGAGCTACCCCAAAGTGACTGAAGTACTTCCCTGGCAGAGAGCTGTTCCCAGAGAACCAATTCAGCATGACAAGCCTCCTCTTATTTCTAATGTTTACTGAGTACTTGGTGCCTCAGGATATCTCACGAGAGCTACTCAATAATGCATTCTTTACTTATGGTGGAACAACACACACAGATAAATGAACCACAGCATACCTCATGTTCCAGGAACAAGGCCTTCAGCTGGCCTTTTGACCAGTAATCCAGTGCATACGCAAGAAGCTTCATCGACAAAGTATTCACACGCAAAAAATTGCCAACAAACACAACTCTGTTTATTTTCTAAAAAGAAAAGAGGAAAACGGCAAAGGATTAAGACTTTTCACTGCTTAACACAGCTTTGAAAAAACTGAGCTATGAAAGGGCAGGCTGTCTCGAGCAAGGAAATAAACCCACAAAACCCAAACAACCCGCAATTAAAACACGGATTCAAAATTTAAAACATGGCACACTCGGGGAAAAGGACCCACAAGAATTAAAGGACTTAGTTTACAGACAAGTAGCATTTGTGTTGCAAATTAAGCGAGCACTTTCAGTAATTAAGCCAAAGAAACAGCCCAGCTACAAGTGAAATGAAATGAAAGATAGTTCTGTTTGGCAGAGAAGACTCAATGCCTTCATAGCCCTGTACAATGCTGCTTGATCCATATGCAACAAGGCAGCACTGTAAAGAAGCCGAAGGCAGTAAGACATGGCAGGTGTTCCTTTCATCTTCAGAACTCAATATACCTCAGCACAGCATCAGAGCAAGAGTTAATACTGCAGGTGAGATGTGAATTTTAATCAAGTCAAATGTAAAAAAGTGAAAAATCATTTAATTTTCCCCCATTTGCTGAAATAAACCCAACGTTAAGCGAAAGCAACATTAAACACTGGTTTAATGACACAAGAAAAGAAAATTTAATCGTGGTAGTACTTTGTATAGTGCTTAGATAAGCACTTAATTACATTAAATCAATAAATACACTAATTGTATCTAAGTTGTTATACTAGTTTTTGTAACAATTCAACCTGTAGTCAAATGACTAACATGGGACTGTTTTTCACCATCTTGATTAGTTCCCAGTGAAGACAAAGTAGATACACCATTAAGGCACAAAACCATAATTCTGTTCTACTGCAGGAAGCTAAAGTAATTACATCCATTTTACCTTTATATATCAGTTCAAGATATTAGTTTGTATATCCCTATTAACTGTTTCTTATGATTTGTAGTCCTGTGACATAGCTGGAATGACACCAAAAAAACTGGAATAAAGCTAGTTTGTGCAGTTTACAAGTTCTGATTTGTCCTCCTTTACTCCCACCCTTAAATATAAATTTCATACATTTGTCTCAGTCTATTAATAGGTACTTTCAACTTCACTCTCATTTTAACTCTTTGTTATCAAGTTTTGCCATAAAGCAAAAACCCAATATTAACTTAATACTCACAAAATTAACTTTATTCTCCAAGACAGAGATGAGAAAAAGTCAGAGAATGAAACTGAGGGAGACCATGCAATATTAAAACTAGAAAAATGTATTAATCTGGCTCCTAAGCAAAAGGAGGGTTTTTCAGGTAACAAAGTTGTTGCTGCTTCTGAGGTGATCACATACAGATATTTTAAGCGGAGCTCTAAATACAGTTACCCATAGTTTTTTCCAGGAAAGCTGTAACTAAACCTCATTTTATCCAAAGCTTGTTCATAATGAATAAGGAAATCCCTAGTGCTCAGACAGTAATGCCTGCTATACCTAAATTCAGTGTTCTTCCACAGCTTCTTGACTGTCTGTGGTCCTATTAAAACTGAACACACACTGGGTCTGTTTAGCAGGACTTTGAGAAATAGATGATGGCAGGAAACCATCTTGGTATCAACCAGCAAGGTGACAGGTGTCAAAACAACCTGAAGTCTCAAGAGTCAGTAAAAATTAAAAATAATGCTTAACTAGAAGCAAGGCTTTCCACAGGCTTCGATCAGAGAATAATTTCAGCTTGAAGAAACTGCTGGAGGTCATCAGGTCCCATGCACTGCTCAAAGCAGCAATTTAAATGCAGCAGTTGCTCAAGTCACATATTCTGAAACTCTCCAAGGACAGAGTCCATGTTTCAGGGCTGGACATACTCCCCAGGTGACCTGCCCTGGCAGGCGGGTTGGACGGGATGATCTCCAGAGGTCCTTTACAACCCTGACTATTCTGTGATTAAAGTACTAAGAAGGGGTTCAGAATACTTTGATTGTCTTTGGAGAATTGGGACATGGATCTCTTTGCCAGTGGGGAGGGTAACCTGACAAGGAGCGCTTCCAACCAGCTTTGTTAGGGAATGGAGCCCAAAGCCTGCAGGGAAGTGAGGGAGTAGGGGAGCACAGGATGCTGGGATGAAGGACCTGAAGTCCCCTTGCTAAACCAGGATGATTGTGGGCATAACCCAAGGCTACACAACACTACATGAATTTCCTCATTTCATCTGAGAATGTACTAAAAGGTTTAAAATTATACATCATTTTAGCAGTCATTTAATCTGGAAACAAATAATAGACCTGTAGATAGATCACTTCCTTGGCAGTTTTTACCTCATTCACTGCACACATCCGGGCAATAGACCCAATGTTATTGGTGATGGTGACCAGTATGGCTCTTGCAAGATCTTCTTTACTAACAGACTCTCTCTTCTCTTTGTAGATCATATTCCCAAAACTAGAACAGGAAAAATTTCCATTAATTAAAAGTGATTTATGTGCATTTGAAGTAGTAATTCCAGAATGTAATTTTTATGCTGTAACAGAACCTAAGTTTCATGTTTGTTCTTGAGGAGCTCCCTTTCAAAGTCTGTGTTAAATACAGCAATTTAACACTACGTGTTTATTTATTCCTTCACAGCAAAAGTCAATCTTGTTACAATAATGACCCCCAACAAAATATTTTTGTTCTGGTTGACTTCCATGAAGAACCATCTACAGCAAAATGTAGTCTTATCCTTTGGTATTATTCTAGTATGGGGCTGTGTTTTGGATTTGTGCTGGAAACTGTTGATAACACAAGGATGTTTCATTATTGCTGAGAAGAGTCAAGGCCTTTTCTGCTCCTCAGCCCACCCCACCAGCAAGCAAAACAAGGTGCACAAGGACTTGGGAGGGGACCATTCTGTTCTGTTCCATTTCTGTCCTATTAAACAATCTTTATTTCAATCCAGGAATTTTCCTTTTTTTCCCCCCATCTCACTAGGGGAGTGAGTGAGTGGCTGGGTGGTGTTTAGCTACCTGCCGGGTTAAACCACACCACCTCTGCACTTCTTTCCTGTCACTCCTGTGATCACCTCACATAAAGCTGTGTATGACATATCACATGAGGTTTCCTCAATATCTAGCTGGCAGGCACCTGCAGTTGTCTGTGGCTTTAAAACTTCTAAAAAGCTAAGGATATATACTTTTAGGATAAAAAGTAACTTGACAACAATAAAAGTTTGCAAAAAAAGCAGTTTTCTCTGCATTAATAGTTCAAGTCTTGTTTTCTAAGCCCCCCAAACCAACAGAAGAACCAACAAGGAGACTCTTGCTTACCTGGATGCTACAGCCCATCCTGGCAAGCCAAATCTTTCATAGTCTCCTCCATAAATATCCCGAACCAGCTTGTCAGCATGTGTGCTGTCTCCTTTGGATGCCATTTCCAGAGCTTCTTCAAAACTTTCACAGCCCGTCAACAAACTGCACAAACCAAGAAAGGTCCCTCCACCTAGACTAAGGACAAAGGAAACTAGTTGCTTTTAAGTAGTATTTCCTCACATGAAAGATTCTTATGTCTGACTAACAAAATAAACAAATAAAGCCCTTCAATTTAGACACCAAGCTCTTCGTTTTTCTGCTTAAAGGTTGACTTAACAGCTGTCAATCAGTTTCCCGTTATTTTAAGTCACTTACAAGAAGGTAAGAGCTAACAAATAAACTCTCAAAACATAAGCTGGAAGACTTCATGAGAGACAAACTCCTTAAATACCCACATCATGCCACTGACTGATCCTTGATCATTTACTGTAAAACACGTGTGGACACATCTGTTCTTATGGAGCAAGAGAAACACAGGTTCACTGTACATGTTATCAAAACTTAAAACCTACAGAACTCTCACCATGGAGCACTTTTATCACTCATTGATAAATAAGATAAACTAAACTCCTCAATAACAGAACCATGGGAATGGGCTTCAATGACTGCAACTGTAAATTACACATAAAATACTTTCCCATACTACAGAGTGAAGAAAAGAATAGGTGGGGGAATCAGGGAGAGGAAGCATTCAAAACCAGAAGGCTTGTAACAACCCCAACTCAGGTGTTTAAGTTACCTTGTTCCAGTTACTCTTTTATAGTTGTCTTTGGAATGGACTGATAAAATACTGACTCCTGAACCAATGTTAACAACCAGCAGTGGGTATGGATCATCCAGGTTAAAAGGCATCTTTTGGCATCTCTCAGGGTCTGAGGCATTTTCAAAATAATAGCACTCTGCCTGGCCATTGAAGCTGACAGAGTCTATGTACAATAAGCCTTTGACAAGGCAGTCAAGCTCATCCAGTTTGTGCAGCTGGAGGTTTCCAATCTGTGTTAGGAAAGAAAAAAAGACTGTGTCAACATGTTCTAACATTGCACAAACATGCTACAAATTTATGAGTATATTTGCACTGCCCAACTTCAAGAAGCTCTCTCAGGCGACTAATTCAGGAACTTCAATCTCAGTATAAAGCCAAGAAAGAATTAAGAGGTAAGTTCTGAATACATCAGTTAGCAAATCCATCTGACTACAAATCCAGATCTCAGACCTGGCAGACAGGCAGTATAAATATCTGCTTCGGTAAGCTCAAAGATAACTTTTGAGATACTCAGACATTAACCCACTGAAAAATTATCAACATTTTCCCCCAATTTAAATCCAAAAAAAGATCATCAAATACCCTCAAGGTCCCACTGAGTGTTATCTTAGTGGAACTCACACATCTGCATGTCTTTTCAAGGTTTGTGGGCTTCCTCCCCCATCTTACAAGTCAAACAGTCATTTCTAAGATGTCAGCGGATAAAAAGCTCAATGGCATTGCTTTAACTATCCTTGCAGCTTCAAGGATAATCAGAAAACCACAGGGCAGAAATTCTGAGGGGCTTTTGGCTCACTACAGCTCTTCCTCAGTTTGGCACGGGACATTTAAGCTGCCGTTCTCTCACAGAGCAGAAAGACAATTTAACAGATGCTGAGGATTCCACGAAGGCCGTAATTTCCCATACTTAATACAGTTCATAATTAATAATATTTGAGCACTGCACAGTTTTTCAAAATACTGATTATTTAACCCATCATCAGCAATGCTTTTGGCATCAGCTGCAGGGTACCTACTGTGCGAAAATCTTCTTCGAACTTGTACGCGCCACCGCCGGTGGCACAGAGCACCGTGTGTAGTGTTGAAAAGTTCTTGTTTCTTCCCATTTGGATGAAAGTAGGCAAATCATGAGTTGGGAATCGGATAAAGTGCAAGTTTCCTCTTCGAGCAAAAATGGTCAAGTCTTTCAGCTCCAGGTGGACGTCCCGAATGCCAGTGGATCCATAGGCTACATTGGAAGTCAGGTATTTGCGGATGCTCTTCAAGCTTTCGACCTCCTCCTGCTCCTCCTCTGCAGTGATGTCAATAGGTTCAAAATAGGCAAGCTTCACCAATGTTCCCCCAATGTCCATGCCAAACCATGGGAAAGCTGTGAAGGTAAAAGAATTACTGTTAAACAGACAAAGCCATACACGGAATTTAAGAGTTAAACCAATGTTGTACTAATTTTTCAACCAAGACATTAACAACAAACCTCACAGGAATGAGGAATTAGCACTCCTTTCAATTACATGACCTTAAGTATCCCTCTGGCCACAGGTAAAAATGGGAAAATTAGCAACTCCACACATTTAAATGCTATTACATGTGCTCAGAAAGCCCAACTAAAACTCCCCAAACTATACCATATCTTTCAGACCAACTCATAAACAAAATTCAACCACTTTTTTTTTACTGAGAACAAAGGATTAAAATAACCTTCTCTTCTAAAACAATAGCTCTGACGCACTTCAGCACCAAGACTGCAATGCACACGGGAAGAAAGCAGGTTACACATTAGAGCTGGCAACAGAGCAGGACAGTATTCCTCCTCTAGCAGCTCCTCACACAACATGTTTGAGAGGGAAGCTTAAATTTATTTGCATGCACTTGAAAAACTGGCACAGTTAAGATGCCCAATTTATATCCCTTGAAGTTAAAGGGATAACAAAAACTTCTATTAAGAACTACAAGTAAATCACAAAATTAACATTACTGAATCTAGGTTCTTTTTTTTTTTTCTTTTGTACCTTGGCTAGAAGAGAGCATTTCTGTACTACAAAACAACAGTAAACCAAGTGTTTTGCCTTTGTCACTTCTGTGGCATGACTGCAGTTCCTAACAGGGATTTTATGGTCTATGACATGCGGGACCATAATTTGAATATGCCTGCACCAATTAATTTTCCCAACCATGCGCAGTGAAACAGATACTCAGTAACTCTACAGCAAAGACAACATCTTCATCTGAGAGTTTTCCCACTGTCATCTCCCAGAAACAGTATTTAAAATTTAATTTGTAAGTTTAAGAAAGACTCTGAATACCCAGCTGGGAAGCTCATGTTTTTATTTTCTAACTGACAGTATAACTTGCTTGTTTTGCTTGCCCTTTACTTTTTTTTTAGAGTTCCAGTTTATTTCTTCAGATGCAATTCATATCTTACAGAAACATGAAACTCAAGGACAAAACCAAAAAGATGTTAACATGTTCATGTTGAGAAAGATGCAATTACACTGAATTTACATTACTAGTGGGATCTATCCTTGAGAAGAATGATCTACCAAAACATTTTAATGTATTTAGGCAAGGCTGGCTGTGTGTCAGTTCATTTATGAGTGCTAAAGTTGAAAAGAAATTTCAAAGTTGCCTCAGCTTTCAGGAATGGGTGCCCAGAGAATATTGTCAGATATTAACAAAAAAAATTTAGTTGGTTACCTTACTCATCTGGAAAAACTGCATTTAAATACAAGAGTAAGTTCTGTGAGCAAAATCTAGCTCCAAGTGGAAATAAAGGTGGTCTATAACCCTGATGTCTGTTGTATAAAGTTGAGGTCTAAGCATAAAGCCACACATGAACTGATTTCACAACTGCCTGACCTCTTTATCCTGTGACTCTGGACATAAGAAAATCTGTCACCTTACTGTTTGACCACAATTAGCTGATGATTTATTAAGTGACCTCACCAAGTTTCAGCCTCTTGCCATAAACGATGTCACAAGACCAAAAGCGAAGAAGGGAAGCTGATTCACCCAAGGGACCAGAACATGTCTGCAGGAGTCAATCCAACCCATTCAGAATTTAACTGAGACACAGCAAGCCAAGTACTATCTAAAATATTTGGGATTCTTTCTGCTCAGTGGGCCTACTGAAAAGCTAGGATCTAGTCCTTCACAACAGGAAAGAGAGGGAAACAGCTGAAAGTTCAGGCAATGAGCTTAACCCAGATTTGGTGCAAGTCATGCCCATTTGTCAAAAGATCCACCACATCCCATGTTAAATGATCCAAAAGGCTTTTGCAAATACAGTGTTAGTCACACCTCTAGAAATCTCAAGGTTTATGAATCAAGTATATCAAGTAAAACACTGAACTGTAAGTTTATTCCATAATTTAAAGAGGAATGTATTTTATGCTGAAAAATGCGATCATGCTGCACAATATCAGTTTTCTGGGTTAACTGAGTGATCTTAACAGCCATTTAAGGATTTTGAAACTGAAGAAATAGGTCAGTTTTCCCCTCTGTGACAAACCCCAAGAAGTTTCACATTTTTCTATTGAAAATTTGTCAAGATTTGGCTGGTAAGTACATTGCTCAAGTTTCATTTGCAAGGTGGAGGAGTTGTGACAAGCAAGTGGGCCCACGTCCTGTTAACTTACTCCTTATACCAGCAGCCCAGAAGAAGGAATTACACAAGGATTCTTGTGCTTGTAAGCCACTCTTGATTGATTTATATTGATTTTATTACAGGTGCAGCCAGGAAAATTACAGCCATTTTGTGTTCCAAACACAGAGGAGGATACACATACGTGGCAAGAGCACAATCAGCTGGGACTGCAAGGATACAAGATTTATCCATGCTTGAGCTGCCTTTAAATAATGGAAATACACTGATTCTCCTGAATTTTAATATAATTGTACATGGACACAACATGGAAACCTCTTATAGCTGCAGCCTTCAAATCAGATCGCTTTGGGAGGATCCTGGTGCAGAATCCATCCCGTCTGGATGCAGAGGGATGGAGAAAACAGGAACCCACGTGGAAACACCAGTTCCTCTTCCAATTACTGGAAGCGTTTTCATTTGCAGGGTTAAAATGAGGCCACAGAGAGATTCAGGATGGAGGACTAGTCAGAGTCCTATGGAGAGTTTCCTACAAGACTTCCAGCAGCCAGGCTAATCCTGACAATGCCTGAAGAGGACACACAGACTTCAAGTCCTGCCATATATACAAAGAACCTGTGCATCATTTTAAACCACATATACGAGCTCTCTGCTTAAGGGGAGGTTGCTGCTCTTTGAGGCACGTTTGAAGCACAGTTTTCACTCTTACACAGCATATCTGCATCACTAGCTGGTATGGTCTCTCAAATCCATGAAAGATTTCTCAGGCAGTCTTGTATTTGAAAGCTGGCTTGGAACACGACAAAAATAGCGTGGTGTGTACCTTGGGTTGAGAATATATAAATGACTCTAAAAAGTATTTTTATACTTGAATCTGTGGGTCATGCTTCTCTAAGTGAGAGATGTAGCAGAATGCCAGCAACAGAATCTTTTGGAAAAAATATCCCCAGACATCAGCTTGATCCTTTCAGCAGTCACAGTTAAAGAAATGTGCCTGGATGACACCTATACCAATTACACAACCTTCCTTTCAAGCTTATAGGTCTGCACAGACCAGGTTTGAGGACCTGCACAGCTGTAACCACCATTTCACAGCTTCACTTCATAAGGAGGATCAATTCCTCTGCATTAAAACTGGGCTTTTTCCACAGCTCTAGGGGATTGGGTCATTAAAAGATTTTTCTCAGCTCTTCCTCTTTGTAACTATTCCTGTTCCCAGGAACATTCCACAAAAAGTGATGCACAGCTCAGAAGTATTCCTTGCTGAGAATCTGACTACTATTCACAGAACAAATCCAGGGCCCATCTTTTCAAAGTTCAGCTCCTCTCTGCAGAGGTCAGCAACAATTTGAAAAAAAGAAAAGTAAAACTGAGTTTTTTATTCAACAAGCCCAACTGCCTTGGATAGAGTACATAAAACTCCTTCACAAACATGCATTCTGCTTTTAGGAACTCAAGCCAGGCTCTGTTTAAGAAAACACAAAACACAGATTTTTACTATCTGAGAAGAGACAAATACATGAAGTAGAACACTAACTAGGAAACTGAAACCCATATGGTGTTTAATGTGATACTTCACAACAAATTTAACTGTCTCCAGGACAGCAAGAGGGGGATCATAACATACAACCTCCTTAATCCAAATCCAGATTTTCTTCCACTCCTTAGCTCTGCCAGGAGCCACTGTGGTCCCTACCTAGACACAGCAACCAGGAACCTTTGCTAGAAAGCAACAAATTGTTCCATACATGCCACGAAGTAACTTTGACAGGCAACCCCTCAAAAAATCCAGATGTTTAAGAGGATTCCTTAGCACTGCTTCCTGCAGTGTAGAAAAGCACTTCCCACAAGGGAAGAGCATTGTGCTCATACAATGATGTAGCAGTTCTGCTGACTAAGAAAACCCTATGCTGGTGGCTGTTGTTTTCTGAACCACAATAATCTTTAGAGATACACAGAGAAGCCTCGTTCTCTTGTGTCTGCACTTCTCAAGTTCTTGGTGTACACAGTTACTGGCAGAAATCTTAAGGTTATTTATATCTTATATAAGGTATTTATATGCCAAAGGAAATAATTGCAGTAAAAAGTCTCTCATGCCAATACAAACACAAAGGCTGAAGTGTTTTCCTTTTACATGGGCTCTGCTTCAGCAGAGCAGAGGACCTTCGAAGCTCTCCACCCAGACCACACACACTAGTATTCTGATTTTGCACACTCACTTTGGATCCAAAGCTGCAGGAAGTACAAACTCAAAGACTTTTACTACTCTGCTTATTCAGTCAAGTGTAAGATTCTTCAGTTTAATGCTCTATTTGTATTTAGCTTTTAAAAACTGAGAAACAGATTCCTGTCAGCCTCTTTCCTAAGAATGTAATGACACATCTGAAACACAAACACCTTTGAAATACTTCCTTCTCACTGTAAGATAAAGTAACATTCTGGGTCAACCCTGCCTTAAATTAAAAAGAACCAACCTTCAAAGAAGAGTAGCTAACCTCTATTTCAAGCTGGGAGCTCTGCACCACGGGAAAAATCCCCAAATTCACAGCTGTCAGTGGCAGCAGAGAGCAGCCTACATCACTTTGTGTCACCTTTGTAAGAAAGCTTATGTATTATTAAGACTGTTGCACTTCAAATACAAATGTAGCCTGGGGGTCAAAGTTCATAATTCTATACAGCCCTAAAATAAAGGGAAGGAAAATGACCATGAAATCCATGAAAACTTAAGCTTACTCCTGCCAGCACTGCAACAGTTCTCTATCAAAGTATGCAGTATTATCAGTTCTGATGCCCAAAACTTATCTTCTAATTCAGCCTTTGATAATAAGACCTTGATCCTATTCCTACCCAAATACTGACAAGGCAAACAACTATTTAAAAGTTATACTGAACTACTACACAGTGTTTACACAGAAACTAAATGTATCCTGCAGTTTCTCCCAATCCATTTTCCTCTCTGTACGTACATCCATTCTTACACTTCCAGTGCTTCCCTAAAACACGCGCATGCAGCAGAGTAAAACCTGATGGCAGACTCTCCCAGCTGAATCAGCTGGCAGGCCAAGGCAGCTCATGTGTGCAATGGGAAAAGCTAAGGGGGAGCACACCACAGGCTGTGGAACTGCTAAATCAAGCAGGATTAACCTGATGGGTAGGCAGGTGTCCGGGGATGTACATGGGTATGAGCCTCTACAGAGCAAAACTGCACTTCAAATGTCCTTAGTCCTTGAGGTACTGGAGACTTTCTCTCCTTAACAAGTTTTGTAACAGGTTTTTGGTTCAAATATCCCAAGTCCAGCTCAAAATACATTTGGGCTGGACAGAATTAATGCATAAATTAAATGTATCTGGCATGCTCTGGCACATCCTCCCATTTTTCTTTGTGGGAAAACTTTTCCATCACGCTCCATAAACTCCCTGCACTTTCCCACTCAGCCACCTCTAATCACGCTCCACAACAGCCACAGTTACCAGTGGGAGGACAGGTGGGAATGGGCAATTACTGCAATAGCTCTTCATGAGGTTCATCACATCCACAAGTGGATGCCATATAAAGCTACCACAAGACAACACATCACTGCTTTCATCTTCTCTCTCCTTGCTCATTCTCTTAATTTTGTTGACATTTCAGCAGCCATGTCTTTGGGGATAGGTGTAATTATAGTGAGATACAGCATGCAGAGGCATAATTTAACACTCACAGATACACTGTGTTTAACACAGTATAAACTGTGCCCGGCAGTATTAATATATTATTAGAAACACATTTTTCAACTGCACTCAAATGAGGACCTGTAACATCTGCTATTGGCTAGTAATCAGCTTTCAAGGACTAATAAGAAAATGCTAGGATACCCAAGACTATGCAGCAAGTTCTATGAACAAACAAACAAAAAAAATGAATTTAAAAGAGATTCTCCATCAACCTAAATGGATTTTTCATCAATTTTACTACACCAATCCTGCATGGGATCACTGTGTCCATGACGATTACATGTGTCCATAGAACCATATTAGAGAAAATAAACTTGAAATTTTCCTCTTTTCTTTATATTGATACAGCACTTTGCAAATCTCTGCTATGCGCATTCATCTTCAGTGTGTCTCAAATCGCCTCAAGGGAAATGAAGGCATTTGTTCTCAAACTCTTTTCAACAAACAATCAAAAGGAACGCACTGTAAAAAGTAACATACACAGTGTACTAGACGTTAGAAGTCTCTGCCTTTCCTTCAGCAGAGCATTACACTCCAGAGCCAAGAGGAAGGGCTCCAGCTCCCCTGGAGAGCACAGCATGCTGCTGGCACTGTCCCTCTCGCCTTCCTCGCCAACATGCAGAGCTCCCTCTGAATGAGTGGCTGCTCTCTTCCCTTTAGGCAGATCCCACACAGCAGCAAGACTCTCTGCTCTCACATTTTTCATCTCAACCCACAAATAACCTTTGGAGGTTTCCTTGAAAATTGCCAGCCATTCTCCCCCAGAGGCATTTCCTCAGAAGAGTTATCACGCAACTGCTGCTTGGAAGGTTCCTCCCGGGGTCATCTGGTCCGACCTCTCAGTCACACCAGCAGGAAAACTGCCAACTCTAGATGAGCTCAACTGTGGCTTTGTCCAGCCAAGACTTTAAGACCTCTGAAGTTTTTCAGGAATCCTCCTCAAATGGAGACTCCACAACCCCTCCACTGCCACACTAACTTAGTACAAAGCTTTCCCGATGTGAATGTCTGTTCTCCTCCTTTCAAATGCCTGACACCTCCCATCCCCAGCAGCTGAGATTTAAATGGCCCTTTACAAGCCTCTTCCAAGACAGCCAATCTCAGAAGCTGTGTTCCACAAATTCAGCTGCATTTCTTAGTTTTTAGTCCATCAAATTAGCAACAACACTAGCCAGATGAAGATCTGGAAGGGAGGACCACACGAGCATGTCTAGGCAGTGTATCCACATCAGAAGGCCTGAACTGGTTGGGTGTTTCCATTTTACCCTCTCTGATGACTGACATGACAGGCAGTGCAATCATGCCTTTTTTCCTGATGCCAAACATCACACATGAAAGCAAAGGTAGGCTAAGGCAATCTTCTCAGTTCCACTCTGCAGATTCTTAAGTTAAATAATGATTAACCATTTTCCCCCTGCATCGAATTTGGCTCCAGCACAAATGATTAGATACTCACTTGGTCTAAGGAACATGCACCCACCCAGCAATTGTGTTGAAAATTATCTACAACTGTCTTAGCCAAATAATTTGTTAACAGTCTAAAAGTAGTATTGCAAGCCCAGCTTTCATGTCAATGTGAGCAGTTAAGCCAAACTGACAGTAGATTTTGGGAACCAG
This sequence comes from Manacus vitellinus, assembly GCF_001715985.3. Classification (NCBI taxonomy): domain Eukaryota; kingdom Metazoa; phylum Chordata; class Aves; order Passeriformes; family Pipridae; genus Manacus; species Manacus vitellinus. The sequence continues at coordinate 8,483,450 of NW_021939882.1, forward strand.
AGCCCCTGAACAGAAATGGACTTCCCTATCTTCAGTACTTTTGTGGATCTGCTCCTCTTCAAACATTCAGCTGCTCTCACACTTCAGTCAGTGTGACTAACCAGGATGAGAGATCAGCAAAATGACTCTAAAGTTCATTGCCTAAGAAACTAAGTGCTATTATCTTTAAAAAAGCCACCAGCTTCAAAGTGTGTTCAAGAGTCCAGAAGAAATAAACTACATAGTTTGACACTGTATTTTTCCCCTCCTGCCTCTGCAGTTCCAACTGTTTATAATTCCCATCATGAAACCAGCATCAAAGTTCAGGTTCAAGAAATGGAAGAGTGCAACTACAACTGTAGCATATTTGAGCAGCTAAAACTCCTTGATAACATTTGCATTATTATTTAACCACGAGATTTAAATCCACCACTACACAAAACAAGGTCCAGCAGAGGTCCAGCAGAGACACTCCTGAAATTAGGAGGTTTCTGTAATAGGAGCAGCCATACTCTCACAATTTTAATTATCAAACCACTGTAACATTTTACAGCCAATTAGTGCTTCAGAGTCTTGATAACATTCCTTAGTATTATACCAGGGGAAAAAAAATGCTGTCTGAACTGTACTCTTCATAAACATCATTACAGTAAATTGAGGAATTTCCACACACTGGCATTAACAAGAGGTGATGACTAATTGGGTGCTACAAGATACGTATTTCCTGAACAAACCACAAGAAACAAGGTACTTTCACAGCTTTTATAGCTATTTCTAGAGCTACACTAACACTTCCTGTTTTAAATACGTGTTTGATGGTTTTCTTATTGGGCTGCTCAAACAATATCTCTAAAACATCCCCTTTCAAGATCCTCTTTTAGCTGTATGCTGTTCATTTGCCATGCATGCCCATAGGACCAACAGCAGGCCTAGAAATTTGGGACCAGACATTTTTTCTACACGCTAACTCACCCTGAAAGTACTTCTTGAAGTATGATGACAAAGAAAAAGATGCTTAATTGGGTGGAGCAATACCTGCATCCCTTTCAGCCAAGGCACACCTGTATTAGCTTGACAGGTGTGTTGACTTGCACAGCTGTAGATCCTTTGCATGTAGATTAACTTTGCTCAATCCATACCTCTCTTCCCACAAAGAAGCACCTGTAATCTTAAAACATTTTGTTTGCTTTCACCTGAGTCTGAACCACGTTTGTGCCCTCCAAAATAAATACGGTGCTCAAAAGCAATAAATAGTAAGGATATTAATAAGCTGTGCTTATTAAAGGAGAGCATCCGGCATATTTTAATTAAAGACCTGCACCCAAATAATAGGAAATATTCTCTCTAAAAAGAATCGGGAGTCGATTAGCCCTTAAAAAGCCACCTGCGCAGGTGTTCGGCTCAGCGATTAAACACCATCTCCATCAAACACATCACCCACACCCAAGGAACCGATGATATCGCTTTCTAGTCAAAGAGAAGCCCTTTCCCCGAGGATCCCGCGAGCCCCGACCCCTCCCTCAGAGGGACGCACAGGATCCAGGACGGTCTCCGCGGGCACCTCCCGGAGCCATGGCCGGGCAGCGCCCGCCGCGCGGCCCGCGCGCCCCTCCCCCGCCGGCGCGCGGCCTTACACGAGCTTCTTGGCATCCTTGATCTTCATGGCATTGCTGCGGCGGCGGGCCGGCCTCGCTGCGGCTGGGCGGGTCTCCTGTCATCGCCTGATGGGGCGGGCAGGCGCGGCGGCTCGGCGGGGCCGGGCCTCTGCTCTCCTGATGCTCGTGCGCGCGCGTGGGCGCCCGCCTCCCGGTAGGCGGCGCTGGCCGCGCCCGCGCTACGCCTGCGGCCCGGGCTGGGGCCCGCTCCGTGCGCGGCATGGCGCTCGGGGCTGGGGCGGGGGGACGGGGCGGGGCAGCGGAGCGGAGGGAGCGAGGGCGGCCGGCACGGGCAGCGGGCACAGGCCCCGCTCGGGGCAGGAGCGCGGCCCGGCGCTGCCCGCGGAGCCCCCGGCGCGGACTCGGCACAAGGATGGCGGCCGGCGCCGGAGCCTGCGCGCGCACACAAGGGGGCCGGGGCGCTCCGCGCCCGCCCGCCGCTGTCCGCTGCCGCAGCCGCAGCGCTGGCCCCCGCCCGGGCGCGGGGGCGAGCCGGGAGCCGCGTCCGGCCCAGCGCCTACAGCTCCCGGCGGCCCCCGGCCCTCAACCGCCACGGCCCGCGCAATCGCGGCCCCGCGCCTCCCTCGGCAGCGGGGCGCGGGCTGAGGGCGGGTGTCCGCGGCCGCGGCACCCTCACTGTGCGACCCGATGGGCGTCTGTGCGGCTCACGGGGTACAGGGGCACGCGAACGCTCCCTGTCGCTCAGTAATTTCTTGAGCTTCCTCCTCAATAAAGCAGGAAGGTGCAGTTTATTTTTGTTTCCCCTCGCTGCGTCTGAAGTGTTTTGGAAATGGCTCCTTTCGTTTTGCTCCTCCAGTAACTGCACCAGTAGCGTCAGTCCTCGGGAAGTTTTTCTCACCCTGTACAAACGTGGGCTGATATTTAATCACACAATCACTAAATCAATTAAATTGGAAAGCCTCTCTGAGATCATGTAGTCCAACCTATGACCCTGCACCACCTTGTCAGCCAGACCAGAGCACTGAGTGCCTTGTCCAGTCCAGTCGTTCCTTGAACACCTCCGGGGATGGGCACTCCACCACCTCCCTGGGCAGCCCCTTCCAAGGCCTGACCGCTCTTTTGGTGAAGAAATTCTTCCTGATGTCCAACCTGAACCTCCCCTGGCACATCTTGAGGCCATCTCCTTTTGTCCTGTCCCTTGTTCCCTGGGAGCAGAGCCCGGCACCCACCTGGCTCCAGTGTCCCATCAGGGAGTTGCAGGGAGTGAGAAAGTCCCCCTTGAGCCTCTTTTTCTGCAGGCTGAGCCCCCCCAACTCCCTCAGCTGCTCCTCACATCCCTGAATCTCCAGACCCTTCCCTGGCTCCATTCCTTTCTCTGGACATGCTCCAGCACCTCAGTGCCCTCCCTAAACTGAGGGGCCCAGAACTGGACACAGCACTTTCGGTGCCTCAGCGTTACCCAGTATGGAGGGACTATCCCTGCCCTGGTCCTGCTGGCCACACCATTCCTTATACAGGCCAGGAGGCCATTGGCTTTCTTGCCCACCTGGGTACACACCGGCTCACATTCAGTACATGGGTGTATGAGTACACTCAGTATCTGTCTTGCCCCGTACAAGGGTTACGGAGTCTCTCCTGGCTGTCTGCAGCTGGAGGGGAGCCCACTGATGGTGGCAGGACATGCTGAGATCTCCAACCTCCTCCTCACAACTCCAGGGTTTCCAGCAAGAACTCGTAACAGAGCAACTAGCTGGTTTCTCCCCTGTCCTGTGTGATAAAGTGCCGTGTAATTCTAGATCAGTTACTGTGATCTTGGAGGGACCTAAAAGCTCTGGTCTGGGAGGAGGATTTGGCCATAAGCTCTGTCTTGGAAGCTGAAATTTCCTGAAGGATCTGGAGTTTTGCTTCAGCAAAATTCTCTTTTGAAATAACCCCTCACAAACCGAGGAAAGACTAAATCCTCAACTTTCTGGGTTTAGGGTTTACTCATGAACCCGTTGTGTAGAAACAGGAACCACATCTCTTCATCCTCTGTTCCCCCACTGCCCCTAAACATGTACAAAAGAACCCTTTTACCCAATACCAAGTGACCTTTGCTTAGCACTGGTCACTGCCTTCCTTCAGGGAAGGATTTTGGATGTCAGATCCCAGAAGAAGATGCTGTTCACTTACCACCCTATTACCAGGAAAGCTTTCAGGTGTAGACCTGTCCTCAGTGCCAGCAGAGCTTTGCTCCCCCCACTGACCACCAGCCCAGGCACCTCATTTTGTTATTCTGTGTCTGCTTTGAGCACTGGTATTTTGTTGGTATTTTTATTGTCTGTCATTCTAAAACCTCCCATGTAAGGATTTATTCTTCATTTCAATCCAGAATCTTGCATTAAAAAAGCTGAAATTCTCATGTGGAGGCCATCTCCCATTAATCACGTTTCCTTTCTGAAATGTCTGTATTTGGAAAACTTACTCTAAAGGCTTCTTAGTGTTTGTTTCTTGTCCTTTAAAGGAAGTTCAGAGTGTATCAGCAAGGCTGCAGAACTTCTCTCTTTCTGTAAGCTACATGTAATTGTGGAAATTCCAGCATGTTCTTCATAAAGTGAGGAAACTTTGATGTGGTTTTGTGGTTTTTCACTGCAAAGTAGTTTCTTGCTGAAATTCTAAACGCAAACATTTACATACATGTTAGGGAATAGAAGAATTTAGCTGCTACCTGGAAGTTAACTCGTGCCCGCTCATAAATATACACTGTGATTGGAAAAGAGAGTCTTTAATTTCCTGTCTGTCACCAGACTATGCAGGGTGGAATGTTTGGTGTAAAATGAGCCATCCGGTGTCTCGCAGACATCTCTGGTGGGGTTGGGGAAAACAGATCTGCAGGGAGATTTTTCATTACCTTAATTCCGAGGCATTTTTTTTCCAGCGCCCACACTCTGACTGTGTTTCCTACACACCTTCTAACTCTAGAGGAAATTAAATACCATCCCTGGGAAGTGCTGGTAATAAATATATACATTCAACCCAGAAAAACAAGAAAAAACCTAGTGTACAGCCTGACAGCTGTCCAATTCCTGCTGTCTAGAAACAGAAAGGTTCCTGAGCCAGCCTTTCACTGAGGAAATGATAATCTCCTTTTCCAGCAATGCAGATTCACTGAACGCTTTTCTAACCTCTGACTTTGGTCATGGACAAAAATACATATTTTGTGACTAAGTTTGGAGAGCAAGTTGTGAATTTGAATACCCTGGATGCGCACTTGACACTATTTTATCTAGCAAACCTTCTTAATTCATCTACCCGTGTAAAAATATGGGAATAAATAAAGGGCTCTGTGATAATTAATGAACTGAGGGCTGTTCAATTTAAAAACAAGATCAGCAAATCTGAAGGTTTGGTTTCTTCACAAGAAGCTGCAGTGTTAAATCTGAACAGCACAGCTAATACAGAACATGTGAAAAAAAACCAAGCCGAGATCAACGCCCAGCTATCTTTAGTCCATCTCAGAGTAGAGGTTTAGCTCAAACTGGAAACTCAACACAAGCATGAAAGAGGCTCAGAATGTTCCTTAATTTGCAGGTCGATTGATTTATAGGTTATGAGCACTTTGGAGTTATTTGTATGTCAGTCAGCATGTGCCCCAGGAATAAATCAATCTGAAGGTGAATGTATGATTTGCTATATAAATATAAATGTGTAAATATATATATGTATATATATACTCATATATATGTATATATATACTTATATATATGTATATATACACTTATATATATGTATATATACTTATATAACCAATTCCAAGCAGTAGTTATTAACTACTGTCCTAAAGTACTACCCAGTGTCTGTGGGGAATGAAACCACATCAGAGTATTCTTTATGAATGATATACCTAAATGTGAGGAATATTTTTTTAACCAGTATTACTTACAAAGATGTTTGGGGGCAAAACAAAAATTGTTTTGTTGCTATGTAAGAATCTCATTTATTTATTGGTGTGACCAATTTAATCTATGTCTTCATGCCCCAAACCATACTTTGGTATTTACCTCAACATAGTAAATATTAAAACCCCCCATCCCCCAGGAGAAACTAGGGCAGGTTAAGAGGTGCAAAATGTATAATTAAGGAAGTTTAAGCTCCTTTATAGTAACTGCCTGTTGTTCGTGCTCTTATCACATGCTAGGTGAAAGCATGATGTTATCTCTCATGCTGCAAAGTCCCCACCTAAATTACCTTGTGGTATTTAGTTCCTGCAACCTTGCTCTGCAAGCAAAGTGTCTAAGGCAGGGCTGAAGCATTTGCTTGTCGTGGTTTAACCCCAGCCAGGAGCCAGGCCTCACACAGCCACTTACTGAATGCCCCAGCAGCAGGTCAGGGAGAGAATCAGAAGGGTAAAAGCTGGAAAACTCATGGGTTGGGATAAGGACAGTTTAATAGGGAAAGTAAAAGGTGTGCATGCAAGCCAAGCAAAACAAGGAATTAATTCCCATGGGGTGGACAAGTGTTCAGCCATCCCCAGGGGAACAGGGTTCCATCATGTGCCCAGGGTTAAATGCTGCTGGTGGAAGATCAGCTGGAAGACTGGACCACTGAAAATGTAATGGACTGATTCCCTATGAGTTTTGAGCACTCACTTCCCTGCTTTCCTCCCTTCCACACATCCTCTGAGGTAGGATGTGTACTTTTCCTCGCCAGGTAAGACACAGCAGTTGTAAGAGGTTATTTTTACAGCAAAGGAGTGATCCTTGTGCCGTGGGGACAAGCCTCACAGACAGTCGGAGAAGGCAGTGCCATCCCCAGACTACCTTGAGCATTCCTGTACTTTGAAAGCACAGAAGCCTTGGGAAAGGAGAAGGTCAAGAGATCACGTAGGAACAAGATACAAAGCTATGCAAGTCTCGCAGCAGCTTCTGTTCCTCCTGCTTGTGAGACCACGGGGTGTCCCCCTGCGTCATGGTGTAAGTTTAAGCTTCCTCATACTAATAAGTACTGCTTGTACTGTGTGTGTGCTCCCTTCCATGCCCGAGGAGTTTCTTGCTGCCTGCAGGGGTCTCTGAGGGTGAATGTGCTCAGAGGAACAGCAGTGCTTTCTTCATAGGCAAGAGATACCATGGGCTGCAGGGTGTGCACCTGGGAGTAGAGCCCTGCTGGATAATAAACAGCAGGCACGTGGTGTGTGAGGAAACAGCAGCAGAATTGGGGTAGAAGTAGCAGAATCAGTTGTTATTCCATAAGTTGCTAGCACAGAAGTAATGGTACCATCAACAGCAGCCTGGTGACACTGCCATCAGGCCACTGTCCTGAGGTTGCCATAGTGCATAGGCAGAAGCTATCCCATATGCCAGCACGTATGGCCATTGTCCTGCTGCCCAGGGATGGTGCTGATGAAGTGTCAGACACCCTCAGATCCCACACACACCCTCCTGGGGCTCGGCTGGGTTGTCTCCTGCTGCTGGTTCATGCAGTTTCCTGGGGCAAACCTCAGGCTCCTGGGCACAGTGACCCCATGCCACGTGTCCCTGCAAGAGGGGACTCCTGTCCTCGTGGGTGAGCAATGCTAGGAAGTTGATAGCACAGGATCAATTAAACCTGAGGAGTTATTATTTAACATTCCCTAGAAAACCCATGTATTGTGCACACGTGGCTCCTCTGAAGACGACTTTGGACTTGTCCAGTTTGAACTATTCCCACGTGTTCTCTCACTGGATCCAGTGGAGAAGAGCTCAGCACCTCCCTTTCCAGGTATCCTCACAGAAAGCTGCCTGAGGTCACCCTGCAGCCTCCCTCTCTCCACAGATACACCAGAGGAGTTTATACTGGACATCAGGACACAGTTATTTATGGAGAGGGTGGCCAAACCCTGGAACAGGCTTCCTGGAGAGGCAGTCATGCACCAGACCTGGCAGGGTGTGTGAGGCATTTAGAGAACGCCCTCAACAACGGGCTGTGACTCGGTCAGCCCCGAGTCGCTCAGGCAGTGGAACCAGATGGTTGTTGTGGGTCCCTTTCCACTGAAACATCCCATCCCATCCCATCGCATCCCATCCCATCGCATCCCATCCCTTCCCCGGGCTGGCGGAGCGGCACACGCCGCCCTCCGGCACCACCTGGTGGCGGATCCCGCTCACCTCAGCTGTCCCCGAAAGCTGCGGGGGCACATCCTGGAAAACATCCTGGAAAACACCCTAGAAAACACCCTGCAAAACAACCTAGCTCAAAGCACACACAGAACGATACCGGACTGGCCATCCAGCGATCCAGTCTCACATTTCGCTTAAGCCGAAGGCATCGGGAGCACCTTGTGCTTGGCAAACCTGAGCCAACCCCGCCCGTCCAGCCCGCTGAACCGCGAGGCTGCCTGGTGCGAGCGGGAGAAGAAATCGGGATGTCACGGAGACCTCAAGTGACAGGACTCGAGAGAACAATGCAAACCCCGCAGCCAACCACCCTGCAAACAGAAATGCCGTCTGACCGTCCTCTGCCGACTAGAAAAAAAACAAAGTTAAAGGAACACGGGATAGGCGAGTTTCCCGGCATTGTTTGCTAAAAGGCGGTACCTGGGGCACTGCAGGCAGAAGCACAAACAGGAGCATTATATCCCGAGGCTGCAGTTGCCCGAGTGCGTCCTGAGGGACCCACGTGCTGCAAAGCCACAAGCAATACCTGTTGTGCAAATGAGTGCAGCCGCTACCCAGAAATTTTTGAACGCTTCCCTGCTAGCTTTTTTAGTGGGCTCAGCTGGGTTTGCTTTAGGTGAAAATGCTACCATCTGCTACAATTATGTAATTAACCTTCATAGTTCAGACTTAATGATGCTCATTAGGGTTGAGTGTTTTTATTGGCTGAGTGCTGTCACCAGCTTTGCGTGGAATTGCAAAGGCAACTCTTAAGGGCCATAGTTTGAAGCATAATTAGAAATATGTGAGTGTTATACAGGGCCATGGGTGAGGGAAGGCAGAGGACTAGGTGGGAGCTTCATTTTATTCCGTGCTAGGGCTGGGATGCAATGAACAGCAGAGGTCTGTTACATCTGGGTCACTAATAATAATAATAATAATAATAATAATAATCAGCTACAGCAGTGTGGCAGCAAATTTGGAATATTTGTGTCAGGACATCACAGGATCCCTGTCATCCACTGTTGGCTGCGTGACTTCCAGTTCCTCAGCCAACCCTTCTCCGAGTCCAATTCACAAAATTTCTTCATTTATTCTAACATTAGTTAATGAGTGTATTTTTGCTGCAGGTCTTTCTCAAGCAGTTAAAAAAAAAAGTAGCAAATAAAGTATTTAATTTAAGAAAAATGACCAGGATAAAAATCCGTGTGGCTTAATTCATCTGTGCCTGTAAGATTCCTGAAAGATTAGACTGATATGCCATAAAAATATGTAACCACTGTTCATGCCACCTTTAACTACAGCCATTCTCTGACTTGATTTGTCCAAGAGGAATGTCTGTAGCTCCTCACATACTCTTAAAGGTTGGATTCATCACCTCAAATACACATAGAAATAATCTGCATCACAAGGCATTACAATCTTCCATAACCCAACAATTTATTTAAACTTACATCACAATGAGAATCTAATAATAAAATACATCAGTTCACACCAGTCTGCATTGCCATTTTTTTAAGGGTAAGCATCTTTCTTCACTTTATATTAAAACTTTACAGAGGTAAAAACTACTGCGTTGTACCCGCAGCTCTTGAAATCTGTTGTAACATTAGGCAGGTTACAGAGGAACTTTCAGAGCTAATTACACTTCAGTTAACCTCACATATTTGGCACATCTGAATGCTTTTTATTTTCTTCTTAACATAAAATAATTCTATAGCAAGTCAGAGAATCATGGACATAAAGCATCACTATCCAATGGCAAGTGCTGCCTAAAAGCATACAAAAATTGCATCATTTGGTTACAAAATAGATAATTCTTAGTTCTTTATCCCAACTCTTAACACTGAAGTGCCGTGACAGAAAAGGGCCAGGAACAGGGCGGGCCTTGCTGAGTTGTTGCTGGTCCCATTGCTGCAAGGCTTTAAGTAAATCCCAGAGTGATGTGTTAACAAGATGTTGATGGCTTTTGCCTTGCCAGGTCATTCCTTTCAAAGCACCCTCCGGCAGGTTCGAGGCCACCAGTAAATGTCACCCTCCTTCTCCCACATGTTGCTGCTGCAGGGACAAAGTGAACATAGGTTTGGGCAGTGCTCAAGAGGGGTTGTTCCTGTAGGCCTTGGCAGTCTGGTGGCTACAAACTGAAGAGCTAGGTCAGCCACTGCTCAGCCTGGATTTCCTCTGCCTGGCACCACAGTAGCTCCTTCTTTAGAATGTTTTAAGCAGGAATGAAACATTAATGGCAGTGGTGTGCCTGGCACATATTTTCACAAGTGTTTGCAGTTACTCTGCATAAATTTTTAAAGCCTGTAGGCTGTGGGTTTAGGTGTTTTTTGCTGTACACCACAGACCCCAGCTGCTATGAGCTTCTTATTATATTAAAAATAAAAAGCAGCCCACACCACGATATTTGTAATCAGGGTTAGTTTTTCTCTGGCTCTTGAGCTGTACTGTATCAATCAGAGTTTGGCACATCATGTAGTGATTATGTTTCACTGATTGCCAGCTCCATGTACTGATATTTATTTTGGGAGATGGCTATTGCATTGGTTATGTCCCTTCTGCTCATGTTGCTCATAGCAAAGCAATATGAATGAACTGCTGCAGTTAAGGAGAGACTGACACAGCAGAAGAATAAGCATGTTAGAGCTCTCTGGCTGTATCATAGCTAGATGATCTCTGTGCTTTAATGGGAAATAAACATTTGTACTTGTCATGGCAGGGTTGCATTCTGTGCATCTTTCCAAAGCCCAAATCAAAAACAAAGCCCATTTTCTTGATTCAACTTTCCTACTCCTCCTTTGCTGAAGCCCCTAATCTGAAATCCATTTAGTGGGACCAGTGAGCATTCCTAGAAGGACCTTATGGCTGCTAAGCATTTCTGCTCAGAGCCTCTCTCTTAGAGAAAGAAATTGAAGAAAGGACCATAATACTTGCTGCATTAGGGAAAGAAAGAAATTACACAGATAATGGAACAGTTGGTGGTGGGGACGTTTGAAACTTAACAGTAAGAGAAATTTCAAGGTATCCACGGTGCTCTCTGCACATATGCACTGACCCTGAAAGGCAGCCCTGACAAAAACCCTTCAAAAACCAAGCTCACTCCCAGAGTCAATTTTTGCCTCACATGCACAGTGAGAATTTATCCCTGCGTTGACTTCCATTTCCTAGTCAGCAGCTGGTCTGAACACAGCTCGGGTGAAGGGGGGTCCTTCGGGAGACAGGAGTGCAGGACACAGAGCGGTGCAGAGGGGGGAGCTCTGGCTGAGCCGGTCGGTCCGCGCTGGATGGGGCTGTGGCACCTCTCCTTGTGCAGAGCAGAGGACGCTGCCGAGGCGGACAGATGTCGGCTGGATACTTCACATGGACATAGTGCAACTTCTGCTGGTTTAAAAAGCTGTGGGAAAGCAGCCATCTGCTCAGTGCCAGAGTGTGGATGAACAGCAGCGACAGCCCAGCTCACACCCATGGCTCAAGTGACAGCGGGGGTAAAAGCTGATACGTTGCAGGTGCGTTTCTGGCACCTGCAGTATTTTCATGCTCTTTACAACCTTTGCAATTTAAAGTGTCAAGGTGTGACAAACTATGTAGCAGTGCATTCCTTATATTTCATATACAAAAAAGGGCTCAAGGCTGGGAGCAAGAAGGCACAAACTTGGGAAATAACATAGCTGAGGAGTTTACACAAAAGTACTGTGTCATTTATTAGGCATCACTTAGCACTTATTTTCACATTTTGCCCCCAAATTACCCAAAGCAACATAAATTTCCCCCGCTTCCTTTTCCCTTCGCACCCTTCTTTTGGATAAAGCTGCCTGTGCTCTATAGATACAGTTGCTCAAGAATATAACGTGAACACAGATAAATACAACATACACAGCAAAAAAAATGTATTATAGTACTACAATAGTCAAATAATGTAATCAGCCTCCAGCTACGGCAGTGCCTGTGTGCTCTGGGGAACAAGTTCACGAACAGCAAGCGGGGCCACTGTACAGGAGCAAACCAAGGTTGGCAGTGTTGGGCAGAGCAAGGGGCTGAGGGGAGGCTCTCCGGGTGCCAGAGCAGGCAGATGGCTGCAGTTGGTCTCAGGGATCCACTCGCCTGGGAGACCCAACCAGGAGATTTCTTCAGCCCGTATCAGTTCAGCGGTGGGTCCTTGGAACACCTTTATGTTTGTTCATTGTGCATACATATAAAGTCACCCCACACTCCTCCTGTTAGGCTATGTTTTCTTTATATATATATATATATATATATATTTATTTTTTTTTTACCTTTTAACTTTTGAAATTTTTTTTCTTACAACTGTTAAAAAAGTTTCATGGTAAAAATAGCTCACTATATGATACATATACCCAAAGTGGTGCGATACTTTATATAATAAAAGATGAAAATAGTCACTTTCCATAATAAAAATAAGTTCTATTTTTTGCTTATTTTACAATATACTTAATAATTCTTTTCTTCTTCTTCACTCTGCAAGTAAATAGGTCCCGTTTTGATAGCGCTTCTGAGTCGATTAAAGTGGCAGGAGACTGGAGAATGGCTTTATAAGCATTTTGAGCAGCCGCATTCCACGTGTCTCTCCAGTTCTTCTGTGAAGGTGGAGCCATCCACGCACTGGAAGAAGTATTTCCGCCGTTTGCTCCGGAGGGGGATGCAGCACTGCCCGCTCCCACAGCTGCCACGGCATTCCAGGCGGGGCACTTTGGTGGCAGTGGCACAGGACGTGTAGCCCTGCTGCTTCCTGACTACTTCTCGAATGATGTCTCCTTGGCAGAGATTCTCTGGGGAGACAACAGAGATGTAAAGAAAAAAAAAAAAAAAAGAAAAAAGTGGTAAATGTTTCGCCAGATATTCCCCAAAACATCAGCAAACAGCCCTGTACTCGTAATGTGATTCAAAAACAGATGGCATGAGAAGGACCCTAATCTTTTACTGCTTTGTACCTGCCATCAACACAGAGCTTGTGTTGCACAAATGTGTAATATCCGGTGCGAGGCCGAGGCCAACAGGCCTGCTGGCTTTGATCAGCAGTTCTGGAAATGCTTTAATGAATGCTGAGTGTTGAATCCTGCAACACTCCTGCAAAGTAGGAGTTAGTTTTACCATGTCTGCTTCTCAGGAGCAAAGGTCAGCCTGCTCTGCTGGGCACTGGTGGTCTGGGATACCTGAAAACGTCTGTGCTGTTCTGCAGTCACTGTGCATCAGCCAGACACACTTTGGTGAGGCTGTACATGTGTATAACTTGAAAAATCTGTGGTTCATTCACAGGAAAGGCACAACCTAAATAAAAATAATATAAGCCAGCTCTTTCCTTCTGTACAGTAACAAAAAAAAGACAGAAAGGACGAAGTTGAAACTCAGCAAGTTTCCAGAGAGTCTTTTCAGGGCAGGGAAAAAGAGCTGCCCTAGTGGAAAGTCCAGCATGATCTGTGGGATTCCCCAGGAAACCTGCTCAGCTGCATCCAAGGGAGCAAGCCAAGAATCCTTCATGCCACTTCAGGTGAGCAGCACCTCCTTGGTATGTAGGATACTCCTTTCCCACCACTGCAATTAACTGATCCCTGCTTGCTGAGGGTAAACCTCACAACAACCTCTCCTTTACACATCCTACCAGAATCCCAGGAGCTGCAAACCTTGAGGATTCAGGAGATAGAGAGTAAAACCCTTCACTACACACATCCCCCTTTCCATATGATTGGATAGTAGCCACCTAGTGTTGTGTGGTTCCTTTCTCCTCCCTGTGTTGCTCTGCAGAGACTGGCTTAGCTTCATCTTCTGCTATTTGCCATTTAATCCTGATACAAGTCCCATGGAAGAGATGTAAAAACAGAGGTGTAAAACAGGAATGCAGCAGAGCAGCAGCCCAGGCCCTGTGCCCAGTCCTACCTCTGTCACAGAGCTCTCCACTGTAGTTGGGGTCGCATTCGCAGAAGGGCTCCCCGTGCTCCGAAACTTTACACTGCCCGTGGTTGCATTTCAAAGTCCTGCAGGGATTTGAGGAATTGTTCTTCTTGTCACAGTACATGCCTGTGTAGCCCTCCATGCACTTACAGGTGTAAGCAACGTTGGCTGCCACGCACTTACCGTGCAGACACCTGGAGAGAGAGAGAAGCATTCAGAGCTGGCCTGTGTCAGATGGGAATGTTCCTTTTCCCAGAAATGATTGGTTTTGGCACTTCTGCCCATTTAATTCCAGGACACTAATCCAAAACCAGCAGTTTAGTGTCAAACACTCTGAAAAACCTGTGATTTTTCAGTAAATACTGGATGTATTCAGAGAATACATCTAGAATTTGTGAACCTAAGGCATCTCTCTAAAAAGCATTAGGCTTCTCTGTGAGCACGGACCAACAGTTGGCATCCACACAAGACAGCTCACACTTACAGCATCAGCACGTGGAACTAAGTGCCAACAATCAAGCTGCATGCCCAGGCTTCCTGAGCAGAATTACTGTACAAATAATATCAGGTGATGAAAACCAGTGTGATAAATGAAGGTGCCAGTAGAAAAGCTATGCACAGACTTATCGGCGGGCAGATGTAGTGGAAGGGTTCCCTGGCTGTTGTGGTTTGCACTGAGCTTTGGCATTTCCAAGGAATACCACAGGGTGGGGTGTTGATCCTTAGCAGGTTCTCTGACACCATCCCCATTTCTGGAGCAGGGGCTTGAAATGGACTGAAAACAGGGAAGAAGCCAAGGGAAAAGTGCTTCGGGCTTTTAAACCTTTGCTATAACAGGTCCTACTTGATATAAACCCACATCTCTCTTATTTTTATTTATTGTCTTTCTAGTACTTTCAAATTGTTCCCTGTTATGTTGAATTCTTCTACATTTAATTTTTAAGCTTTGAACTAAAAAGCACAAATTGTAAAAGCAGTTTCGGTCAGATCAAGACATGCAAAATAATACAGGGACTCACAGTCTATATATAGCAGTATTTTCTGCCCCACTAACCAGAGGTTACCTAATCTTTATAGGTGCATTTCTTCACTGAGATTAACCTGAGTGTTGGAGCAGACATCTGCCTGCAGCACTCTGGGCTCCCCTGGACACACAGGACTTGGCTTTAAGGAGACAGCTCCAAAAAAACTGAAGTGACTTCATGAAAGGTGGGACGGTGTGTGAGCATTAGAAATACACACAGATACTTTCTTTAGCAAGGGGCTACATTCATGATTGCCTCACCCTCCTTGGATTATAAGGGAAACAATCTCTCATCATGTAGACATCTGGAATTCCCTTATTTTTCTCTTGTCCAGCCACAACAGCTTTGTTATGAAATGTTATGAAAACATTTGGGTTTTCATACCTGTGGTTTGTAAACTATGAGGTGCTTCTCAACACCTTCCAGGGTTCAGTATTTTGCAGAATTAGACCCAGAAACAAGACTAAAATGGTACCTCTATGAGGTTAAATTTCTGCCTTTAAGAGAGTGATTATTCACTGTGTCAATTTACCTGTCAAAAGTATGTGCTCGTAAAAAGCCCCTTCCACAAACAGTGCAACCCAAGTAGCTTCTAGAACAAAAGTACTTCCATCTGCTTATGCAACAGCACTGAACTATGCATCCTGATGCTCTGCACAGGACTGTTTCCTCTGTGCTTGCCATGAGAAAGCCATTCATCTTGTGTTTCTGCTGGAGATGTGGTTATGGAGCCTTTGAACAGCGAACGCTTTACGCTCACACTCCCTTCTCATGCAACGCCACGTTACCCTTTAAACTTGCACTTTAAAGGGGTGTTTTGGAGTGTAATAATTAAGTCAACTATTTGGGAAATATAAAACTGCTCACACTGGAGTGCATAATGGGTTAGTCTGAAGACTGGGTCCAGTGCTGATGTAAGCAAACTCCTAAAATGTGTACCTCGTGCTCACAGGCAGCTCTGCTCTGGGTAAGGGGGTCACCTCCTCAGAGTCAAGCCATACCCATTAACAGGAGGTTTTGTATTTTAATGTGTAGAATCACTGCTGAAAGCATGACCTGCAGCATTAACACCTGACCTCCTTCAGACTCATGATGTCCTTTGGAGGGTCAGCAGGCTCAGAACAAGCAGTGGAAACTGAGAGCTGCCACGGGTGCTGACTCACAGCTGTCAATAATTTCACGTGAGAACCCAGCACCTACCAAAAATAGTCAGATGTGGTTTCACAAGATGAACTGTGAAATATGCATTAGCTGTAAAGCTTTTGCCCTCCCATCAGCACTTGTTTGAGCTTACTTGTGGTTAAGACATGGGTCTCCAATTTCCTGGTCACACAGGGGGCCCATCCAGCCCGGGTGACATTCACAAATCACACTCGTTTTCTCCAGGGACCGGCAGATCCCGTGCTTGCAGATGTTACAGGACTTGCAGCCAGGAAGGACTCCCAGTGACTGCTGTGGCAAATCCTTGAAATCCTGCAGCTCGTTGTTGATGCGGACATCGTGGATGCATCCATGAAAACCGTTTGGTGTCTTATCTGCACCCTGGCGCAGGGGAGATAGTCCAGTAGAGGTTGGGATCCCTTCAGATAAAAGCAAAAGGGGAAGGTTCACTCACAGTTACAATGATAATACATAAATGGCAACTGGTAATGTTTCTTTTGTCACGGCCCCCTAAAATCTTTAAAGAATTAATTTGCATAGGACCTGTGTAAGGTTGCACAGAATTTGTTATCCATAAGTAATGCCACTGCTAAAGATGGTCTTAAAACTAACCCAGCATCTTTGTTTAACTGTGTGTTAGGAGGGAAGTTGCTAGACCAGGTCATGTAGTTGGGGAGATGGACAAAACTGGGGGCACATGGAGGCTCTGTGTTAACACTTACTGTAGTTTAGGAACAATTGCTCTGAGGTAATTTAATCAATTACTTTAACTAAACCACCTGCAGTGGAAGGGCAGCTGGCATCCATGGGAATGCTGCACATGGAGAGTTGGCACATGAAGAACAGTGAGGGTTTAGAAAGAAGCAAGAAGAATTTTAATAGGCAACAAAAAAGTCTCCACTGAGCCCATGGCTTCCAACAGTCCTTCATTCCAGGTCTCAGGTTTGTCCTGAGAATTGTTTTGTAGGTAACTTTTGAGAATTGGTATCAATCCACTGTGCTCATCCATTAACAAAACTTTTCCATGTGATTATTTCCCAAGCTCCCTGTGTAAAAATTGCTGCAGGGTTGGTATCTTTTATGCTGTGCTAGAGGAAGAAAATGCGATGGTCTCTGCGCCAGCAGATTATCTTTGATGCACAGTGCTCTTTAATAGCCTGTGACATTCTTAATAGGAGCCAGTTATAAAATTTCAGCTCTGTACAAAGCAAGATTAGCCAGTTTTCTGTTTTACAAGAGCAATATTCAGAGTTCTTTTAGAAAAATGTTATTAAAGGGAATTATTTACAAAAGGCTTGACCAGCACCAAATGAAGTTGGTAAGAGTTACTATTGGCTTCAATGATCTCATTAGAAAAAGCCCAAAGACTTTCTGAGTCTTATTATTCTGCTGACTGAAAATTCAAGAACTCTGTGTCACTGAAAGAGATTTCAACATTCAGTCCAGAATAGAGCTAGGGGGGTTCTGGCAAAAACAAATCCACTGGGCAGAGACCAGCCTTTGTTCTGTCTCTCATAACCAGACACCTAATCAGTGGGATAGTCATTATTCTGGGCATCTGTTCCCCACCCCACTTGGCTGCTCCTTCCCCCCAAATTCAGTATTTAATGTGAAAAAACTCCTTCACTGAAGTTTGGTCAATTCTAATACCTCTCCAATACTGAAGCTCTGGCTTTAGTTTCTAGTGAGAAAACTATTAACCAAGACATTCTTAGTCAGCTTGTGTTTTAATAGGTTATTTAATCACACATCCCCTTCCCCCCAGTTTTCAGACCCCTATAAAATTTCCAGCAGAAATACTGCTTGGTTATGGTATATTTAAACCTACTGACTATTGATTTCCTTTTCTGCTGTGATTGTGATACTTCCACTGTGTTCTTCAGCCACAACACCTTGGTGCCAGCCAGTTCTGAAAGCTTCAGAAATGACAAGTGGACTGTTTCTGCCATGACTGTGTGACACAGAACCTGCCTGTGCTGAGTTAACTGCCTGTGCTGGCCCTGTGGTGGGTGCCAGGGGGTTGTGGAGCACAAAGCACAGCAGCAGAGGTGGTGTTTCCAGGCTCTCTGTTCAGGGAACCAACCGCTGGCTGAGGGGAAAGACAAACTAGTATTGCCCCCACTCCCACCCCCTGCCCTGGAGAGCCCTCTCCATGGGATGGAAGATGGTTTGCTTCTGAGAAAACATGTTAAAATCTCAAGTCCAGAGTAACTCACAGTACCTCCAATGTAGAGGGGTGTGTTGAGGCTGACAGATGACTGTTTCTGGAGTTTTCCCAGACTCTTGGGAGCCCCCTTGTCCACCACCAGGTTCAGAGTTTGATTCAGCATCACGAGTTCCACACTGTGAAACTGCCCATCATTTACTGTTTCCACACTAAAAGGAAGAGCAAAGAAGAGAATTAGAAGATGAACAAGGAGCAGCCTCTTCTTCTGTGACATCCTGTGTCCAAGCATATCTTGCACAGCACAGCTCCACTCGGTGCTCCTTTACAGTCACCATGTTCTCAACATTTCCTCCAGGTACACACTGACACACTGCTGATGCCTGTGCAGGCAGTACTGACACATGTGATGCTTGAGAAAACAGCTAATCAGGACAGGAGCTACTGGAGTTGTGTTTCCCAGGGCAGAAAAGCAACGGGGAGTTACACAGCATACTGGCTTCGGTGACAAAGCTACCTAAAAATCCCACTCTGTGCTCTCAGCCACAGCTTGCTGCCCCTCTGTCCCACTGCCTGGTGGGCCCATGCTGCAGGCCAGATCACTGAAATGACTGCTTCTTGGATGGTCAGTTTAAACTGAAATTATTTCACAGGGACAGGGAGGGACTGCAGTCTGGGTAAGACAGCAGGGGCCTCTTGAAACCAGCATTTCCTCACAGCAGAAGTGTCTTGTAACTATGTACTAAGGAGTAAGGACAGGCTGAGTTTCTTCAAGCTACAGAAGGAATTCAGGAGTGTTTGGCTTATAAATGACCAGGGTGCCTTGTTCAATACCAGACAGCAATACCTGAACACAAGGAAAACTGACAACTCTTTGGGAGACATTTAGGTGTAGATCAAGTCTTTAGAATGAGACAGCAGGAATTAGGGGGAGGGGGGACAGGGAGGAAGCAGCCACGTGAGCAGACAAGTTATTAAAAGCACCCTGTATTTATTGCTCATGTGTTTTCAACACTGATTTTTCAGATGTATGAAGCCTGCAGTGACTTAGATAACTCGACAGCTCTTTCACAGAACCACAGAATCAATTAGGTTGGCAAAGACCTCTGAGATCATCGAGTCCAACATATGATGGAACACCACCTTGTCAACTAGACCGTGACAACATGGAGGTTCTGGTATGTATGGATAAAGACAGAACACACCAACTGTGGGATTTGGGTATCCTGAGATACTGCTTAGACAACAGCCTGGATGTAGAATTGCTGCACAGGTGGTACTCACCACATTACAGTGTAAAAGGTTAGTTTTAAGAATGGGTTTCTGCTCGTTCAAATGGCCCACAAACTCAGCATCCTCTCTCAGTAAGTTACAAAGTCACAGGTCAGATTCCTTTCAGGTGTTTTGCAAAGCTGCAATGTCAATGTCTCTGAGCTATCTACCCACACCTTCTTCACTGTCAGTGGAGAGGAACAGACACACGCATCTCTAAGGATGAATCACCTTTTAGATGTGTCCACCTCTCAACCTAGAATACATGCTGCCCCTCTTTAATGCCCAGTCTGGCATAGCTGTTGTGTAAAGCTATTGCAGCAAGGAAATCTTGACTTCAGAAACAAATGACATGCCTTGGAGATTACCAGAATTCAGTCATTGCTGGAAGAAGTTTCATTTTTATAGTGTTTTATGGTAGATCTGACATAACCAATTATAGTTGAGCAATGTCAGGCAGCAAGTCAGCACTGCAGGCATTTCTGAGGATGTGCAGTTTAAGAAGAACACACTGCTGATTCAGAACTGAGCTAATATGCCCCTGCAGTGCTGCTCTCCCCACAGGTTTTTGGGATGAATCATGAACACATATACCCTTAAGAGTTTACCTAAGGTTACACAGGTTGTAAGGTGACAGCAGTACATGAGGACTTTCACAGTGTGGCTTTACATAAACAAGAGGTTAGTTCTGCCACAGAAAAGCTCCTGGGAAAGCTCTGTTGGCTGAACTGCTCATTCCTGACCTCCAGGAAAGTTCTGGGCTGCAGCTGCTCCCCCATGCTCAGGATGGTGAGAGAGCCCTGGGGAGAACTCAAGAACCTGGAGCTAGCAGTACCCTTTGAAGTGTTTTAAAGAAAAAACTTAAAGGCTTGACATTCCACAGAAATGCAGATCCAGTAGATCCAGGAGACAGTCTGGCTCAGAATAGTTGTAGCAGGGCCCTGGCAAGGGCAGTGAGTTGTGTGGGCTGGGGTGAGAGGTGTAGGATGTATTCCAGACTCATTGCCAAAGGTGCTGCAGTGTGTGCCCCTCAGAAGAGCAACCCTGTCCTCGCTGTAGCCAAGTCACTGAATAGGGACCACACCTCCAGCAGGCTGTTGTGTGGATTGACAACTCAAATAAGTTTGAAAACAGCTGGTCCAAGCTTTCTGTTTAGATACTCTGGAATTCTGCTAAGTATCTGCTGCATTACAAGGAACAGCTGTGCTACGGCAACGCCGACTGGGTGATCCCTGTGTGCTCCCTGCTTATCTCACTGCTGCCTTGCAATGCCTGATTCCCGGGGGGGAAGCACTTGGACTTCCAGCTGAAAGGTGAGAGATAAATGGAAATGCACATTTGTAATTGTTAGTCTGTGCAGAAGTGCCAATGAAGGGAAGAAGCAGAGCCAAAGCCCATGGGCTGTGAGAGCTGAGCACTGCGGAGGTGGGAGGGATGGCTGTAGGACAGGGAGCCCTTCCCCAGTGGGATCAATAGCTGGAGCTAACACACAAACCACACAGTTATCTGCAGAAGGCCAAGCTATGGCCATTTGTCAGAGGACAACATTATCACATCTGGCAGGGCTGGCTCTTCCCAGGGCCAGGATTTCACAGGCATTCATCACCTACTTCTCCACAGGGTGTGCTTTTTCCAGATTATGCCTTGACTAGCAGGAAAACAAAAGTCTGTGAGTCCTGGCAATGGAAGCAGCCACCCCACACAGTGCTCATGCCTTTCAGCATACCCAGAGCTGATATTTTTGCTGTAGAGGGAGTGAGAGGTCCCAGTCTGCAGGTACATGTGGAAGAGCATTACTCTGTTCTGACCCTTTCACTTTTTAACTCTGAATTAAAATACTCAGTGCCTGGACTTAGAGAAACAAAGTAACTCATAGGCATCACCCAACACTGCAGTTTTGTTAAACAGATAAAGTCAGAACAGTCGAAGCGCTCATTTGCTGTTTGAGAAGACACAGAGATATGATAAAAAAGCTGTATGTAGACAGCCAGGATGGCAGGAAATCCCCAGGCAGCAGAGACTTGTGTGAGAGCACTTACTGCTGCTGCTGCTGACGGACAGGGGTTCAGACGCCTTTGGATCTCAAGAGATGGAGACAAGAGTGGGGGGAGAGACCAGTGGTGAGAGAAATGCTACATGAACTCTCCTCTGAGCCTCATCTGGGCCTTGAGGAGCCCCGGCAATGGTCGGAGACAGCTGGAGACAGTGGCTTGGCCGGGGATGAAGGGCGGGCGGCCGCTGAGCAGAGCAGCCCGCACCGCTCGGCTCCTCCTCAGCGGCCCCTGCCCTGTAGGGGTTCCTTAAAACCTCAGTCGAACTCTCCCTGGGGATCGGGTGCTCTCACAGGGCTCTTCCTGCCGGGATGGCAGGAGCCATCCGCGGGATGGAGATACCTGCCCCGGCTCGGGGCGGGAATGCGGGGCTCTCACAGGGAATGCGGGTGCGGGTCGGGAATGCCGAGTGCGTACAGGGAATG